>NC_142522.1:8694175-8849175 GCF_964205215.1 Stylophora pistillata | reverse complement strand
GCGGTTAGGGTTGTTGGGGTTAGGGTTGTTGGGGTTAGGGTTGTTGGGGTTAGGGTTGTTGGGGGCTAGGGTTTTTGGGGTTAGGGTTGTTGGGGTTAGGGTTGTTGGGGTTAGGGTTGTTTGGCTTAGGGTTTTTGGGGTTAGGGTTTTTGGGGTTGGGGTTGTTGGGGTTGGGGTTGTTGGGGGTTAGGGTTGTTAGGGTTAGGGTTTTGGGGGTTGGGGTTTTTGGGGTTAGGGTTTTTGGGGTTGGGGTTGTTGGGGTTAGGGTTGTTGGGGTTAGGGTTGTTGGGCTTAGGGTTCTTGGGGTTAGGGTTGTTGGGGTTAGGGTTGTTGGGCTTAGGGTTGTTGGGCTTAGGGTTGTTGGGGTTAGGGTTGTTGGGGTTAGGGTTGTTGGGGTTAGGGTTGTTGGGTTTAGGGTTGTTGGGGTTAGGGTTGTTGGGGTTAGGGTTGTTGGGGTTAGGGTTGTTGGGCTTAGGGTTGTTGGGGTTAGGGTTTTTGGGGTTAGGGTTGTTGGGGTTGGGGTTGTTGGGGTTAGGGTTGTTGGGGGTTCGGATTGTTGGGGTTAGGGTTTTTGGGGTTGGGGTTGTTGGGGTTGGGGTTGTTGGGGTTGGGGTTCTTGGGGTTAGGGTTGTTGGGGTTGGGGTTGTTGGGGTTAGGGTATTTGGGGTTGGGGTTGTTGAGGTTGGGGTTGTTGGGGTTGGGGTTTTTGGGGTTAGGGTTGTTGGGGCTAGGGTTGTTGAGGTTAGGGCTGTTGGGGTTGGGGTTGTTAGGGTTAGGGTTGTTGAGGTTGGGGTTGTTGGGGTTGGGGTTGTTGGGGTTAGGGTTGTTGAGGTTGGGGTTGTTGGGGTTAGGGTTGTTGGGGTTAGGGGTTAGGGTTAGGGTTAGGGTTAGGGTTAGGGTTAGGGTTAGGTTAGGGTTAGGGTTAGGGTTAGGGGTTAGGTTGGGGTTGTTGGGGCTGGGGTTGTTGGGGTTGGGGCTTTTGGGGTTGGGGTTGTTGGGGTTGGGGTTGTTGGGGTTGGGGTTGTTGGGGTTGGGGTTGTTGGGGGTTGGGGTTGTTGGGGTTGGGGTTGTTGGGGTTGGGGTTGTTGGGGTTGGGGTTGTTGGGGTTGGGGTTGTTGGGGTTGGGGTTGTTGGGGTTGGGGTTGTTGGGGTTGGGGTTGTTGGGGTTGGGGTTGTTGGGGTTAGGGTTGTTGAGGTTAGGGTTGTTTGTGTTAGGGTTGTTGGGGTTAGTGTTGTTGGGGTTAGGGTTGTTAGGGTTAGGGTTGTTGGGGTGAGGGTTTAGGGTCTTAGAGTTGTTGGGGAGGCTAGGGTTAGATTTCTCGTAGGTTCGTGCTAGGGTATAGTCGCATCTTATTTTATAAAGTAACGGTACAAATTAGTACAATAACAACAAAAGAATCTAAGATGGCGGAGGGATTAACTCCAACACACTGTTTTCGCATACGTAATATTTATTGTCGCACAACACAGGGAAAATGGAATGGACCCTATATTACGCGTTTGGGTATCGCGGGTTAGATATACTAATCCAACCGACTAAGACTGGGAGTATTTAAGAGTGTTGTATTTATAAGAGTCCCAAAGGGTTTTCACACGCATGTGGTACAGGTTATTCAGGACCTATGACTTTTACGCTTAAAAAATGTAAGAGATGTACAATCGTAAAACACAGGGATTGACAAGCTGTCAAAGTGTTCGGGTAGACCTTGTCGCTATAAACTCTTGGTCAGTATTATAATGTCTGACCTTCACGATTTCTCCTGTGATTGCGGTCAATGCGAATGGTGTGTACTAAAAGCAGAAGAAATAGAGAGAGAAGCGTTTTGGCTGGACAATTTAAAAATAATAAGAGCACTCTACAAACCAAAGTGGATAGACGAAATATGAGTGTTTCTTATGAATGATACATAGTATCACGCAACTACCCATACCGATTCTAGGACAATAGAGTATCCACACATAAAAATTAGAAGGAAATGTATGAGAGATGTAGGAAGGAAACACAAATTAAAAGCGTTGAATAATAAATCCTGGTTTAGGGTTAAATTGCGTAGGTTATAGGATCGTGTTTTTTCATAATTTGAAAAAATAAAGGTAGTCTAAGATGGTGTAAAACAGTAAAAATAATGAAACCTAAGATGGTCTTTAATCCTCCCTTGGGGAAAATGATTTAAGGATAAAATGAATATTTAAAAAAACGTTCAATTTAGAATAAAAGGAAAAAATTGTCGTGACCAGAATTCAAACCTGGGTTATTTCGGTCACTCACACGAGCACACCCCTAACTCTCACCCTAAGCCCAATTCCCTAACCCACTTATTCCCATATCAAAATCAAAATAAAAACCCTAACAGTCAAACATCAGAGTGAGAGAAATAATGGAGACAATAAAACGCAAGATGGCGACTCATACTTCCAATGGTAAAAGTGATTTCAAGATGTCATTAGCATTCGTATCGTGTAAAAAAAAATCGAGAATAAAAGAGGTTTGTTTCCGCCTAAACCCTATGATGGGATGTGAATAATTCATCCCACTCCAATAAAACGAAAATAGTTCATGAGTATTCAAAATTCTCTGAAAATGAACAATGGTCCGTTTGAGGTATAAACATGCGATAGCTTTTTTCTCAATAAAAATGTTTACTTTAGTTCAAATCTTAATTAAAAATAAACTATAACGCGTGAGTGTGATCACTAGCAGTGACGAAAGTGTTTTAAATTCTATACAAAATTCCGTAAGTGAGGAAAATAACAACGATACATCGACGCAATTGAATGACAATGATTCGAAGAGAAATGATTAAATCTCCCGTTTAAAAAAATTATCAGATAAAAAATCGAACGAAAAGGGTATTCAAAAACGCAGCACCATGCTCATGAACATTCCCATTTCTCGGGAAAAATGAACCATAGAGCATACAAACCGGGGAAAAATACAAAATGCCAGCAGGCGTTGTGACCTAGGTAGTCTCATGATTATCTGACCATCAAATTTTAATCAAGTCGTAGCATCCTTACATTTTTTCGGATCAAAGTCAATGACCTGTCTGTCCAAATTGTTACCGAGTCATGACGTGTGTCAATCAATGATAGACCAATGGAAATCTAGCAATAGGTGTATAAGAGTGGCTATGATTCGGAATGGTATGATCATACATGGGACCAACGTGATTATGAAGAACGTTCGATTTCATCCAATCAGACAAGTGGTGTATCTCACTGAAATTCATCCCAACATAGAAGTCGAAGAGAAGATAAATACAATCAAACCGTTCCTGGATACTCCGTTTAAATACAAAATAAAAGCGGTAAAAGAGAGGCAACATAGCAAGTACCTATATACAAGCACGTTTTACACAAAACCTCGACATCGATGTGATATAGCGATTGGAAAAATTACAAGGAGCATAATCCAAAGACTTATTTAGCTCATATGATATGGACTTGCTTTACATGTGACGAAACATGACTAAAACGTGGAAACATTGCGACGGTCGCTACGCGACCGCATTCCGGACGCGCGCGCAGGAGCAGCAAGGAAAGAGTGTACATAGAATGCCGACCACTGTAATATACTGTTTTAAACTGTCACATTTGTTAGCGATAATGTCTTACCGCGAGTGTATATGAGTCCCAAGAACTGAGTAAAGTTGAGGAATAATATGACTAGAACGAGTGAATAAATGTGAAGAAAGAGTGTAAATAGTTATGACATCTGTGAATTAATGATGGACCAATGGAAATGGGGCATAGACTGTATAAACGTGGTTTTAAGCAAACTAAAAAAAGCATCACTAACGAAAACATGCCTAAAGTAGAGACATATGTGGCTGTCATTGCAAAGGCTATACTAATTTCTAGCCAACCGGTTTCATATTTAGTGAGAGATCGAGTCGACGTTCTTAAGTTTAGTACTGTAAAAGGGGTCATGTTCCCAAATCAAATTTGTGACTTCATTGAAGCAAACTTCCCGATATTCGTGAGAGAGAAAGAGAGAAGAGAGATTGATTGGAGACATAACGTGAGCTGTACTCTTTCGCGTATAAAGTGTTTTGATAATGGAGAATATGGAAGGACCGTGATTCGTCCAGATCATCTATGGAAGTTTACTAAAGATAACAAGTAAGTCCGAGCGTTTAAGACAATTAACGTAGAAATATAAAATATACTAAAATGCATGATTTCCTTCTTAAGTAGAGTCTTCGAAAAGAAGGGAAATCAGCGAGCAAAGAGAACTCGTTGTTATAAGCTAAAAGAGAAAATCCCAGCACCCTCCTTTACTACCAGAAATGACTGTGACCACATGTCTGCAAAGACAGGTCCATTGAACACACTGGTAGAATCGAACACAGAGGTGTCGCAGGTAACATCCAGAGAGTTTGATGTGATAGAAGTTTCTAATAACGAACTAGCAGATGATGTACATTTCTTAACTTAGTATGGTCATAAATAAAATTCGACAAATATCGTTTACAACATGATTTTATTTTGTCTTTGTTTCGCGTAAACATACACGCATACTACAGTGGTTACACAGTATTCATTTCCTCCTCTTTTTCATTATCATCACTTTAATCTAATAACGGTTTGTTGATCAGACGATTCAATAGGAATTTTCTCCTGTCCACGGCAGCCTCTAGTGCCTCCTCCCAATCCATATCGTCTTCATTCATCAATCGTCGAGCGGTATGCGTGACTTGCCTATGTATTTTATCCTGTTCAATACGGTTATACCACTTTAGACGATGCAAGTATAACCTTCTCAACTTACACCTAGCTAAAGGTAAGAGCGAATTGTCATTTTTGGATGTCCCCTCTTTCCTGTTCTTCTTCTTGTTCAGCCAAAGTTGTTTTCATATCATCTTTCACTTCCTGTCTCAATTCTGACCACGGATTCACACTGACATTGTCATCATCATCGTCACCGTCATCCATGTCTTCATCTTCACCTTCATCATCATTGTCTTCATCATCTGTGTTCTCAGGCTCTTCATCTTCTTCTAGTGGTTCGCCAAAGACATCTAAATCCTGAGAATTATCAGCCATGGTCACACACACGCACTATAAGTTTTCTCGATGTGTACTTGCTGGTGGTTGTTCCTAAATGATTTCTGACCAATGTGTAGGGCTGTTTTAAAGTTTCACTTTTCTAGGATACAATCGCATGCATCCTTCGTGTGTCAAAAGATGACTGAATACGCGGTGAGCATCCTTACTAGCAGGATGTAAATCCAGGGTGACATACCCATAGGGTCGCTGAGTTGCCTCAGAATACACTTGCATAATATCTTGCCATTCCATGGGAAAGGCTTGTAACAATAAATTTTTCAAACCCGACTGACCGCGTGGGTTTTTGAAAGCAACCACGTAATGAGCATTTCTTGAAATACTTTTTGCATATTTGCCAGATGGAAACATATCTTGACAAAGATAGATAACAGTAATGTTACGATGATGAGAATGTTTCGTGAAAAGGTCTAACACGTCTTTATCGTCTCCTCCTTCTGTCATAAGATCATCCATGACTAGCAATCCACCATCGTTAGGGAACCATTGCTTTAACTGTTCTTCATTGGGTTAGTTATCGTGAAATTTTATACCATGTTGATGCATCTCACGGTATCCATCTTGCCAAGCACCGTAACAGTAGTGAAGGACGGCAGGGGGTGACGCAAAAAATTCATCCAAATATTGTAGCAATAATGATTTGGTGAAGCAAGTTTTACCGCATCCAGAAGGATATTCACCGAATATTCACCGAAATATTCACCGAACTTGAGGCGAATAATTGTTTTAGTATAATTTCAGAGCTGAACAACAGAGAAATTTCTAAAATCATAACATTTTAGTAACATGTATTAACATTTTAGTTTAACATTTTATATAAACCGCGCGGAGCGGTTTATATAGACTCATATAAGGAACTACTCGACCAATGAGATTGCCGGAAACTCTTTGCTCAGCTCTAATATTATACTAAAACTAGGTAGTCACAGAGCCGTAAGCGAGAGCTAGAGACAATTCCCCAGTTAATTTGTTTGTTTGCTTGCTTGTTCAGCGCGGCTAAGTATCAAATTTACGTTTTCACATTTTTCGGGTTCGCGCAAACTCCTCATTCGATCTTGGAGACCAAAATTATGTATTCATCTCTATCTTCGATCGAAGTGAGGCTCCTACCCCCCAGTTTTGTCCAGCACCCGGTTTTAACATGGTTTTAAAATATAAAAACAGCTTCCATCATGTTACAAAGACTCGCAGAACAAGTACAACATGTGAAAACAAGTGTCGTTATGTTATCAGTGCACCCACATGCAAAGTAATGGATTGAAAATTAGTTCTCATATTGGCTGGGAGAGGTGGAATTTGCGCACAGTCCCCTTACACAGTCGCGAACAGTCCTGTTTTCCCAAGAATACTTTTCCAGTTTTGAAAAAGTTGAAAGCATTGTTCATTGCTTATTACCTTTGTCTTTATATTTGAATACAAAGGACTTATCGGTTCCACTAGGTTTGCGCATGCGCTATACCCTTGACCCTTCCACTCCCAAGATCTCATCAGTAATTCTCCTAACTGTCCACCATATAATTGTCATGATGTCAGTTTGGAGAATTTTGTTTTAAGATCAGCCAATAATTCCCCTAATTGATATTTTACTTAATTCTCATCACTTGTCTGTCTGATTTTGTACTATTATTGTAAGAAGAAATTCTGTCTTGATCATTCATAGGAGTTAAATGAAAAGATTAATTATCTCCAAACTGAGAGGATATACAGCAGACAGCATGTATCAAGCCTCC
This sequence comes from Stylophora pistillata, assembly GCF_964205215.1. Classification (NCBI taxonomy): domain Eukaryota; kingdom Metazoa; phylum Cnidaria; class Anthozoa; order Scleractinia; family Pocilloporidae; genus Stylophora; species Stylophora pistillata. The sequence continues at coordinate 8,842,378 of NC_142522.1, read as the reverse complement.
GCGTACCTCAGTCTCTATTCCTAGAGCCTAAAATCGAGGCGGTTTTGTAGGTTCGAGTTGTTGTAATTAAAGTAGTCTTTATCACTTCTTACGATAAAAATTACGTATCTATGTGACAAAGTGAAAAGTTACAAAGTAGTAACAAGTGAAAAATAATTAAACATGTAAAAAACTCTAGTTTCACAACACTGCCCTGTACCTAAAATTAGATGATTCACCCATTATTAGGAATCTCCAAAGCGGTCTTATCAACTTTGAAACAATGGCTTGATTTGTCTCTTAAATTATACTTTGTCTCCTTTTTCTTGGGGATTCAGATGTCTATGACCTGACCCAGATGTCTAAAAGCTTTGTTCCCATTTGAAAAGTTTTCTCATAAATGAATTAAATACGCAGTTATTAGGTAGATAATGAACCGTTTTCCATAGTATACCAGGTCATACGTGTTAGAAACAAGGCAAGCTACTCTGCGAAATATCTGTCTTTACATAATTCACCTTAAGAGACATCCTGGTGACTCTGAAAAACACGAAGTTGTTCATATTGCTATCGAATTTTAAAAAAGTTGTTTCGTAAGAGAGCCATCTTTTCAACTGAGCGTTTCTTAGTTTTTTTCCTACTCTGCCAGAGCCTCGCCTACTATCAAGCAGTGGTTTTCATTTTTGACTGGGGAGGCTTGGGTATACAGTAAGAAGCCCGGCCTCCCTGGTATTTTCAGTGTTAGAGTAGGTTTTGGAAGGGAACTAACTAACTTGAAACAATTCATCAATGAGAAACTACCCTCTTGTCTATTGGCTTGGATCTGTACAATTTGTTAGGTGTAACTTAGTGACTCAATTGCTGACGAGGTTGTTGCTTATGTCCTTTCAAGTGACCAATCGCTCAACTACTTGATTTATGTCGAAAATTTACTCATGCAACACCTGCCCGGCTCTTCAAAAGGTGTACAAAAATATTCAAAGTAACCTTTAACAAGTTCGACAACAAATAACTCTTTGGACTGAATTTTAATAAATATGTGTTAGTTCAAAAGAACCCGTAATTTTTTCCTTTGACACTTTCCTTTTTTCTCTCGAATGAAATTTTTAAACACACAAGTTTATCTCATTTTTCCTTGTACATAACTTTTTAAATATTGCCGAGTGATTCTTTGGCCAAAAGCAATTCACTCTAGCTTTCAGTTTTTACAGGCTAGAAAACTTAAGATCATGCTCCTAGTTCAAAATAAGTTCATTCTTGTAAACAGTTGTTTATAAAGTATTTCAAGAGTGCAGGCCACTGACTCGCAGGGCTGCTGAGCTTATCTGGGGATCTTTGGCATGTCTTGTTTCTCCGTTTGGATGCAATGTCAGTCAATTGCGGTTTATTCTCCGCGTTAGAATCTAAGTAGTTGTTCTGTTGTCTTTGTATAAAGTCATCTGTTACTTCCTTTCTGTTAGATTTGTAATGTTTTTGTTTCTCTCTTTTTTACCTGTCGCCTTTTAAGCGCTAACAAAGAAGAGACAAACGAGGGACTTAATAATAATAATAATAGCTAATCTTTATTGAGGATGCCAACATCACAAAAAAGTGGTTTACAGAGGGGTCCTCTAAAAGTAACTAAATATAATATAATTACTTAAAAAGAAAAATAATACAAATCGAAAAATATGAAGATAAAACTACATTATTTGAAAATGAACATGGCAAAAACGAAACTAATTAAAATAGTGCTTTCTTGATACCACGCTTAAATTGGCTTAAGGTGGGCACATCTCTTAGGGAAAGGGGTAAGGCATTCCAAACGTCCGCTGCAAAATTTATTGTTATCCAGTGCCCCCATCTTCTGTGTGCGAATGATTTGCGGATATTTCGCTTTGATCGTGTATTATAGTTATGATAGTTACTGTTAAAACAGCAGTGAAAAGTGTGCATAAAAAGGTTATTAACTACCTTAAACATAAAAATAGCACGATGCTCGGCTCTCCGCCTTTCTAGAGGTTTCCAATGGAGCTTTGAAAGTGCATCGCTCGCGGAAGCAGTAGGGGGAAGATCTAAAATGATTCGCGCAGCCTTATTGTGAAGGATCTGTAGCTCCGTCATAATTGTAGTGTTGCCCCGGTCTCCCCATATAATATCGCCGTAGTCAAAAAGGGGCAGAACAAAAGAATTAAAGAAAGTTATCCTTGCAGTGGGGGACTTGCAGTGGCGAAATCTGTAGATCGAGGTACAAATCAACATGTGGCTGCATTCACTGTGCAAGACCTTTATTTGCTTATGGGACGAGAACTCGAAGCCCTGGACTCTGTCCCGGCCGGGAATGTGTTGGGGATTGGCGGCCTTGAGAGTCACGTGCTCAAGTCTGCCACAGTCTCTAGCACTGCTGCCTGTCCACCCTTCACTGCTCTTCCAATCGAGGCTCGTCCCATTGTCCGTGTGGCAGTGGAACCGGTCCACCCGGTCGACATGCCCGCGCTAGCCAGGGTAATGAGACTTCTTAACCAAGCGGATCCTTGTGTTGAGACTTTAGTCCAGAAAACTGGTAAGTTTTCTTAATGTCAGGAGCATAGAGTCCCATTACATCTTACATCGATCGGAGCCAAGCTTGCTAAACATTGGGCTCACGTATCTCCCACTCAGGGGCCAATTATGTGTCACAACCATTAAAAGCCGGACCAGACCCCCCATATTATTACGACCAGCTTTGTGTGGCCCATTAGTGGTTTTTATATCATCTGTTGCTGTATTTAAGTGTCGTTTCTTTGTGCTTGAACGCCTTTACGGCAGGTAAACTCTGTAAAACACGACCAAGCCACAGGGAGCAGACAAGTCAAGATGCATGATGGACCTTATTCAACCGACTGTTATTTATTTGTTTCCTTTAGGTGAGCACGTGATCGTGGGCGCAGGAGAAGTCCATCTTCAGCGTTGTATTGTTCCGTTCCGAGAGATCGTCGTAGTTCCTCCTACTGTTGACAGGGTGAACGAAACTATTATCAGCGAAACAAACTCGACCCAGCCGAAACAAATCGATACCGAAGGAGAGGAAAGCGATAAAAATGTCTTGCATAAAGACAGAGGAATCATTGAAATCAAGACGGCAAACAAAATCTGTAATGTCCAAGTGAGGGCTTTACTATTGCCAGACGATGTTACGCAGTTACTTGAAAAGAAAAGTGATGTGATAAAAATCTTAGGGACGGTGTCATCAGCCACGAGCTTAGCAGAGCGGAGGCAGCTGGTAGATCAAGTTAAACTTCCCACGAGAGAATCGTTGAAATGCCTCTATCGAGAGCTCTGCACTGCTTTTAAAGAGGCAGGGACCATTTGGGATGGAGCTGCAGATGATATCTGGGTATTTGGTCCTCGTAGGATTGGCAGCAATGTTTTACTGAATAGAATACCAGGCTATAAACGGCCTTCTATGTGGCAAAGTTCTGGTCTGTTAGGTATGTTCGATTTTTTGAATGATTGTTCCTTTTATAATCTATTTTCTCCCTCTCTATCTTAGAAGGTGTTTGAAATATTATTTTCTTGTTGGCGTTGATTTCCTTTGTAATCTAAACAAAGCAATTTATAAGCCTTTAATTTTGATTATCAACATAAGTAATCGTGATTCGTCGTTTTTCGCCCGCAAGAAGCTGTATGCTTGTAATTTGCTTGTTAAAGAGAGATAATTTGTAGATGGTCTCTATGGTTGAGAAAAATGTATGCAACGCCTTTAAGCGTTCAGATATTTGTTGTTTTACAATTTTGTTGCTGTTGATTTTCACAAGCGAAAAGTAAGTTTTAAAGTCCCAGTGTAACGGCAAGGAAAAGCAACAAAACATGGACAAAACAAAACACTCTTACAAAGTCAAAACTGCGACTGCAATAACCTCTTACATATTTTCCGGTCGCTACAGGAAACACTTGTTCGTCACCAGAAAGCAGTTACCGCGAATATGATAATAGTATCGTTAGTGGTTTTCAGCTTGCAACATTAGCTGGTCCGCTCTGCGAGGAACCCTTGATGGGAGTCTGCTTTGTCGTAGAAGATTGGATTTCACTGGATCCAGGTTCAAACACAGTTGCTACCACAGGAATGAGCAGAGGAAAGAATCTAGGGCACGAACATGTATCGAAGAATGAAGATTGTAATGTTGACGGGAATACTAACGAAACCGAAGCATGCAAACATGAAGACAAAATTAACGAAATGAGCTGTGAAAAGAACGATGATCCAAAGAAATTTTCAACAGATTCTGAGGATAGAAGTTCGAAAATTGCTCCATCGCAAAGACTTCATAGGTTCGGACCATTTTCTGGACAGCTGATGTCGGCTGTCAAGGAAGGCTGCAGGCGCGCTTTTTTGCTTCAGCCGGTGCGCCTCATGGCAGCTATGTACACAAGTGACATTCAAGCGACAGCGGAGGCCCTGGGTCGAATGTACGCGGTTTTAGCCAAACGGGAGGGACGGGTACCGAGGGAGGAAATAAAGGAAGGTTCAGACGTGTTTGACGTCACGGCCGTACTTCCGGTTGCGGAAAGTTTTGGATTTGCTGAAGAAATAAGAAAGGGAACAAGCGGACTTGCGAATCCACAGCTTGTGTTTAGCCATTGCGAGGTAACATTTTTTAAACTCCTGAATCGGTTTCTTTACTTGCATTAACACTTATGGTATTAGTGCTCTGTTCCTGTTGTTATCATAGAACGTTGATGTATTTTTTAAGGGTTTATTGGATACAACTGAACATCCATGAAAGGCCACCCACTCGAGAGGTCAGCCCGGCTAGTTCATCGTCCTTTTGTCCTTTAGCCTCAAAATGCCTCTCTCCATTTAGGATTATTAAAGAGTACTGGCCGAATTATTAGGGACCTTAAGCATCGATGACTTTGGGGTGTCACGGACGTTCGCCGGAAGTGATTTTTCAGCTGTCGTTAGCCGTTGCTATGGATACACCATCCGTCCCTGATGGAAGGTCACGCCGATAACGTAGGATCACTTAGTTTGACGTCCTGGAGAAAACGCAGAAATACAGGTGGATTTGAGATTAAAATTGCCGTACTTCGAAGATGATTTGATGTCATTCACTCCGATAACCACATTAAATTTTCTCGGCTGTTGTACTTGTAGTCATGTCAAGCTTGCAAGTTCCCGGTGAAGGAGGAAATTACGCTGGTCGAAGCAGATCCCCGAGGTTAGTTGTCATGGAGCTTAATTTTTTTTTGGACGAAAATCTCTGAAGTCTTGCAGGTAGCTTAGCGTAATGCGTACTTTGAGAAAAAAATTCCTAAGCTTAGGTTAAAATTAACTTCGCTACAACAGATAAATATCAAAAGTCGTCCGTTAGTTTTGTGCAACAAGCGGTCGGCAGTTCCTATTTTGTTTATCTTTTTTGTCCGGCCCGGCTCAAAGTGCGACATCTAGCTATACGAATGTACACACTTTTTTCTCTTGTAATCTATCTTAAAGGACTATCTGAGATTGACGGAAATTAAAGAATATAGGTAGCCGTGATACCGCCCAAACTGGTTTGAAAATAAAATGTGTGTTGCAGCTATTAAACTTACTCTTACACGTAAAGCATATTATTTAAGCTTAAGTAATAGAGCACTTTTTCCGTGTTTATATAGCCTCATCTAAACACGAGGTTGGTTGGGAGAATTCAAGACAGTTTGCAACTGTAGTGGTTATATACCGGCCATGCCATTTGTTGGCTGACTGGTAGAATTCATATTAATTACTTTACTGACGTACTACTATCCTCTGTATAGAACATTTAAATTAGCCTAAAATCGCTGGGAAACGAAGGATTTTCAGCTTGGGAATGAAAAATATAAATTTTTACCAAAAATGGGGTGTACGCTCGAAAACTGGAAGTAACGTATAATTGGGGGGACGTATATTTACATATGCTACAGAGAAGTTTAACACTGCATTTTTTAATCATATCAGATCAACTGGGCATGATGTTCATGTAAGCTAACTGGATACTTGTATAAGTTATCTTTTAAAGGCTGAAATTTCATGCATTGTTTAAAACAGTGGTAAAATGGAATGGAGTGAACAGAAAGACATTCTCCTGTGCCATGAAGTCTTGCAGGCTGAGCCATACAGGGCTAAAGAGAAGACTGTGGGCAGAGCACAGGCATGGGAGAAAATTGCCAACATTCTCAACAAAAGAGCAGAGTTTAAAGTTAACAAGAGGTCTGTAAGAGATCATTATATGGTCCTGGTGGAAAAATTAAAAAAAAAAAGACTTCACAATAGTTAAAAGCCAGTGGCATCAGTCCTGAGCCAACCAAGCTGGACAGACTACTCAAAGAAATCATAGAGAGAGCTGAGGCCTGTGATCAGTCAAGAGACGAGGAGGATGAAAACACAAGAGAGAAATGACAGAAAGAACAAGAGCAAGCTATGGATATCAGGCTCAAAGCCATGGAGTCATTGAGTGAAATGAAGAAATGGTCACTTTCAGATGGGGATGGTGAAAATCAAAACAAGGCCAAAAAGAGGCAATCCAATGGAACTGAAATGGTGGCCTATTTGAGGGAGCAGGCAACTGAAGAGAACAGGCTAAAAGAGAGAGATATAGAAATAAGATCTGTGCAGTTGGAGAAAGAGACTGAGAGGCAGCAATTGCTTGACTAGCAGCATAACAGCCTGATACAACTGCTGTTACAACAGCAGCAGCAGCAACAACAACAACAACAACAGTTCCAGTAACAACAACAGCAGCAGTTGCTACAAATGCAAACCTACATGGCTCAACAGCAACAACAGCAGTATAAGATGCTTATGGCAATATTAGAAAAGAAAAATTGAAAAGAGAAGTGTAAATCCTCAAATATGAGCACTCTCCTATCCACGAAAATTTGAAATAAGCACCCTGCCCCCTTCCCTGGCCCAGATTTGAACATTAATACTTGCTTTCAATTCAGCGTGTGAACATGTTTAAAGTGAACTGAAAAGGATCCCTCTCGAATAAGCGCCCTACTGTTTTACCTCAAAATTTGAATAAGTACCCTGGGCACCACTTATTTGAAGATTTACAATATTATAACATGAAACATATATTTCATGCCTTTATTTTTTGTAATATTGTTGGATATCTTTTGAGCTACTCTTTTAAAACATTTTTTTTAAACTATGATTTTATCGGCCCCAACCAAAGCAACAGACCGGTACATATTAACTTCATTGATCAAAAGAATCAGCGTCTACCTCAGTTGGAGTCTGTTAGTGTGATGAAATTGACTGCTTACATATTTTTTATGCTTAACATATTTTTTATTGCTTGTGATGTCTTCATGCTTTCTGTATTACATTTTATATAATTTGTTGATGACACAATTTATTCATACCAGCATATACATTGTAATTACTTATCCTCAAAAGGTATATTACTGATGAGAAATTAATGCCATGAATAGAACTTTAAAATTTACATGACTTGCTATAATATAAAACTGGGCACATTACTTTGAAACAAAATTTTGGTTAAAAACTATGAACTTTGCCATACAGTGTAATGAGCATTTATAACACAAGCCCTTATTTTTATTTTGGTACAGAAGATTAAGTGATTAGACAACTAGAGTCCCCACAGTTATCATGTTATTTTTAAAAACTTGTAAGTACATAAAAAGCAAATTGATATTAGTTTTTTATTTGTCTGTCCTGTTATTAGCAATTAATTTCGTCCAAATCTGTGGATCGTGTCACCCAAACGACATGGGTATGCAAATCTTTTTAGCAACAGTCCCTCTATGCGGTTGGCCTTAGTTCGTTGGTGGCAGCACAGACTCGCAGGTAATCCAAGGGCATCAGCAAGTCTAACAATGTCCATTTTTCTCACTCGAAACTCCTGAAAACACTCTACTTCGTCCATAGAATCGAGATCAAAACGATCGTAGTCGGCGTGAGGAAATGATGGATTTTTGGAGAAACTAGCGTCATACAATAACAAAAATTCTTCTTCGGAAATAAAATGATGACCCCATGCTAGAGAAAGCATTTCTCGCGCTTCCTTTAAACTGGACATCGTCAAGATCGAGAGCACGCCAAGGATATGTTTACATTTCACGGTCGACCGACAACGTCTGTAAATTAGCGTAATTGTTTTGCTTAACGCAGTCATGTCACGAACTCTGTTGGCGACAACGTCGTTCCCAGGTTCCCCCTCCTGCAAACGATCGAACGTCCGTGACACCCAAAGTCATCGATGCTTAAGGTCCCTATTAATGAGTATTGTTAACTTTGCGATGGACTATCATCCCATTCAGAGGTGGGGGGAAAGTGGGGGGGAGGTTAGGGGGTAGCAAGCCTCACGATCGCTTCATGCTTCACCCTTTCTTCCCGCGAAATCGGGATAAGCTCAAGAGCCTGTTACGAACACCTTTCTACAACGGCCACGAGTCTTCATGGCTTATATGGCCTTTTGAAGAGGTCTGAGTGTAGTATGAACTAACAGCTTGAGGAAAAGCGCTTCTCGCCGTCTCAGTTAAAATCCTTATATTACTTTGTTGCATCGAGGTAGTAATGTTTACTTAAACTGGCACGGAATTACTAAAGCGTACCGTCAGGGGGGGAGAAGGAAGCGAAGGGGGGGCAGAAGGGCATCAAAGAATGTAAAGGGGTTGGCGATGAGTCAGATGCAGTCCACAATATAGTAATGTTTATGTTCGCTGTTGTTGTTGTTTTCTGTAGGTTGTCGATATCGACCCTTTTTGGGTTCCTACAACGGAGGAGGAATACACACATTTCGGCGAGAAAGCTGATTCAGAAAACCAAGCTCGGAAGTACATGAACAGCGTTAGACGAAGGAAAGGACTGTATGTGGAGGAGAAAACTGTTGAGCACGCAAAGAAACAGCGGACACTAAAGAAATGATCATAAGTGGAAAAATTCATCGGAATGAGTCGTTTAACTTACAGTAGTACGCTGTACTCATTTCTAAAACTCTTGTTGCTCTCGACAATTAAGGCGGAGAAGAACGAAGCGATAAATTGCTGCAACAAGGCTAAACAAACCGCATCTTGTGTATTGCTTCCTAAACAAATCACTGCGACCCATCTTATCGCTTCGATCATCGCACAAATTCAAACGGGGTTGCCTTTCGGCTACGTATTTCGAGGGCAAAATCTGTAGCAAGAACAAAGATTTCACAAAACGTCCTCTTTTTTGCGCGGTGCAACCTGATTTGACGTAAGAATGTTTCGGCGTGTACCTTCGTCAAATCGAAAGTCGAAAGTGAAACACGCTACTGCGATTTAAAATTGTGTTTAAGAAGATCAGAAAGTTACCAAGGAAACAAGAAATTAAGCAAAAATGTTCATTCCACGATCCGAAGACATATTTAGAAGAATTTGACGGAAACCTTCTATTTTTTCATTTGATGAATACTGATTGAGGGTTTCCTTTGAAACATTTCCAAGAAAAAAGAATATTTCGTTCCATTCGAATCAGAGAGATTGACATCTCTACGTTTACTTTGCTCAATGGAACTTTTAAGGTAAATGTAAAATAAAGATAAAATAAGCATAGAATGCAAGCAACCGTAAAAGAACGACTATTATTCTCTCTCTGCCATTACCCACAGTGCGTTTGGTCGGTTAAACAGGCAGTGCCCTGCAGGACGGCTCGCTGGGTGGGTTCATACTGCTAAATTTCAAATTTTCAAGATGGGTTTTTAGCTCCTTGTTTTTATCAAGATAGACGTTTTGGAGCTTAGGAGAAAAGGTTAGTTGAGAATAATCCAATTTTCAAAACGATAAACATTAAAATTTAAACAGCGAGGAAATAGCCTTTCGAGTGCATCACGTTAGGATTTCTAAAAAGGATGCGAATTACTGCTAGAAGCTTACAAAATTTGAAGAGCTGTATAGTGGAGAGGACCTGTGAAACGTCTCCTAACCAAGTTCGAGATCCTTACCATCAGTTGGTTATCTTCGTTTGTCCCCTCTTAAACATGGCCCGTAAGCTTTGCGCTGGAGCCATCTTTCAACTGGATCCCTGCTTTTCCCACATCACCCATCACATTAAAGTTATCACAGACAACGCAGGTTTAAAATATAGCATGGTGCCAGTTTAAATAACTTTTTATTCTGAATAATGTGATCAGTGATGATCAGTCGAAGATTTTACATGCTATTTATTGCGCATCACTTGGGCTTACACGACAATGTGAAGGCGTGTTAATTTTAATTTTTTCTTTAACAGCAAGATCATAGAAATCGTCCCAGGTTTTCACATTTCCATTTCCTTTGTGACACGCTGTGGCGAACTCGACGATCTCCTCGGGAGGTATCACGGTGTCCCACAGATTCAAGGCGGTTATTTGATAAACATACTCCGTGTGATGACCGACTGCCAGCGTTGCCCCACCTTCCAAGGTTCCTATGTGTCGAGTGTCTGCCACCTCGCGCACGCCATCCAGGTACTGTATGGTCACCCCACTGTGACCTGCCCAAGAAATGCAGATCTGGTGCCAGTTTTGATCTTTTAAGACGCCTACTGATAGCCTGCATTGATACAGGAAACAATCAATGATCAGATACTATGCTCTACAAAAGATCTGAGATTTTGCGGGCGCTTCTTCTGGTGAAGGCTGGGGATTATGCTTTTCCACACTGTATTCTTCTTCAAATATAGGATTTTCGACTACTATTGTAGGTACTTAGGGATTCAAAATAAGTTCCTATAAAGACGTAGGCCTAACTGTGCAATGAAAACATAGCTTTGGACTTACTCTTCCCCTCCTCCTGCCACGAAGGTCAGATCCAGTTTGATATCTTCTGTCTTCCGGTCTTCATACAAGTTTACCAAGACTAATTCATCTCTATCAATTCTTCCAGTTTTGTACTCGATTATAGGGTAGGCAGAAGGTGTTTTCTTGGTGTAGCCTTGAGGAAGACGAATCCAAAAGCACAGGGTTAAAGCTTGTAACTCGGGTATCTCCCTAACAATCGCCCTTGGGGCGCTGTTATCGTTTTGGAACTCCAAGTCATAAGTTGCTGTAACACGAACACAAAAGAACACTCATTAACTCATGGTAACGGATGGATACATACTGTAAGTGTGGAGAATTTTCCAAAAAATATATATTTTTATTGATTTGGCGGTTCCAAATACAAATCTCACCTCACACAGTGAGTCATATGCATAAGAATGATTCGCCTCAGGCTCAGTGAATATTTGACAATTATTCTTTGAAATCGAGGGTAATAGTGACTGAATGTTTACCGAAAGCCACTATTCACCGAAATTGAAAAGAATAATTGTTCTAGTATATACACACGAAGTGATCTCGACAATAATTAAAGGGAAGCCATTTAAAGGCAATTTCTGCTTCTGAAACTTTAGCGAAACGCGAGTTTACACCCGCCATTTTGTTTTTCACATTATCCACTCGCTCGGAGGTGTATGTTGTTGAATAGCCCGAGATAGCGAACCAATCAGATTGCTTGAAACGCCAAGATCACTGAGTGTGTATATACTAAAGTTCATTAATCCCCGAGACGAAGTCGAAGGATTATTCAATAATATTTACTGAGCCTGAGGCGAATAATTGTTTTAGTACAATTGCTCAGGTGCTTTTGAATTCTGGTGTATATTCGTTTTGTCGTTGAAGCAATTCTGTTCCAATTCTTTTGATTCATAGGCTTCTATTGAGATAAGCAGCCAGTCTTCACCAGAATTAAACATTTCTTTTTAATTCAATCGGCAAAAACGTCAAATACTAACTTCTTATGAAAATTGTTACGCCAAACTTAGTGCCTCTTCCATCGTGTTTCATTTCCTCCGTAATATTGACAAAACGCGAAGCAGTTATTTTGAAATTTAGCGCCCCTGCTACAATCACCTTGCGTGAGGTGATTATAGCGAGATGTGACGCAAACAGAGTGATAAATCAGAGCATGCATATTTCTATAATCACCGGAGAATTTCTACAAAAGACAATGATGCCCTTAGCTCCTCCTGGAGCATAGGCCTTCGATGGACGATCTAACTACTCCACGTCGTCCAGTCCTGAGCTACTCTAGAGTGTGATCCAGGTGTAGCCTCGATTCTTCATCTCAGCCTGAAAATCTCGCTGCCAGGTGTCTTTTTGGCGTTTTTTTTTCCCATTTGCCCTGGCTTGTCTGGGGCAGAGTCTTTCTTAGCCTTCCCAACTAAGGCTTGCTCCAGTAACAGGTTTTTTCCTCAAATTTCGTCTTACACAAACCGTAGCTAATTTAGGCGTGAGGGAAAGTAAAACTCGTGCAATCCCGGAATACTTTACATTAAGTGAAAATTGCTCATTTTAGGAGCATCGGTCTCTTACTTACAAGTTAAGTCAAGACACAGCTTATCAGCTGTGAGGAATTTTTCAGGGGGACACTCTGGAAGACAGCTGTCGGTTTTCTTATCTTTGGCTACTCGGCAAACATTGCACTCAGTTGGTAAAGGATTCCCTGATGACAGCGTGTTACAACCTAAAAATAAAATCGAGAAAATCAATTCAAAAGCACCGAAAGGTACTTATTTTTTTTTCCAAATCTTATTTACTTGTCTTACTTAAACGGAATTTGAGTAACATAACGCCATAGTTTCCGTGTAAATTCAGCGGAAGATATGTAAAAAATAAATCAGCATATAAGGGATCGCAGTCTCCATGTGTAAATTCAGCCGAAGATATGTAAAAAATAAATTACCATGTAAGGGATCGCAGTCTTCGTGACATTGTTGCGTGCACAGCCTTGTAGTCAGGTCCATAAATGTGTCGCCTCTACACTCGGCTTTTGTTTGATCGCGTGTTACTATGTGAGCATCGATGACGTCAGCCTTCTTGTCCCCATTCCCAAATGCGTAAAAGCGAGCATTCAGCGGTTTGTCGAGGTCAAGCATGTTGAGATACACGTCCCCACTTTGAGTGGTTCCCAGCGTTTTACCATATTCAATGAGTGTACTTGACTCGGACTCGGTGACGCACACAAAGTATGACTGAAGCAGGTTTGGGTCACCCAGACCTCTCGCGTTGATGTTTGTCGTGGAGGTCTTGAGTGCGAATCCCTGATGAAAGAAAGAGTGTTTGATTTGTAATGATCCAGTCTGACCTCTGTTACAGTTTCGATAACTTGTTCACCGAAAAGGAAATTTTTGAAAACGCTCTTTACACAGGATAAATTTGCAAACGCCACTTTTGCGTCTTAGTATGGACAAAAAACGATTTGAAAACGCAGCTCTAGTTTGTATTTTAATGTTGCGATTATAAGCCTTTCCTTTTGTGCATGCCAATAGATTAGACCAGGGTTTCAATTGCCAGGTTATTGCCTTTTCCGGTAGATCAATTTGGTGCCGTGAGTGCGTAGAACATGTGCTTTGTTATCAGGCTAAGGGTGGACCTTATGTTGCTGCATAAGATAATTACATGATATGGAGGTATTTGCATACATCTACGGATGAATTACCTTGTAAATTGCCACTTTCCGAGGTGTAATTCCTATATAATACCAGGAGGTCTTATCGATTGGTAAAGTTGCGAACACGACAAAAATGTTTCCCTCACTAGAGGCTGTGAAATGGAGACACTTCCCTTTGGCTTCAGTAGGATCAAACCGGAGAGCATTCGACCACTTGATATTGCAAGGAGGATCAGTTAAGGTTTCACGCTTTGAAGCTCCAGACGTAGGGGTACTGGAATCTAAAACAGCTCGCCCCAGCTCTCTTCCAACCAGTGCATCGTGTAGGTTTGGAAAGAACTCTCTTGACGCTTCAAAATCACGTGACAAAAGGGTCAGCCCACCTGTGTTTGGATTGAAGGAAAGCACGAGACCAAGAATCGATATTTTATGCTGTTGAGGATCGCCGCTTTTTCCATTCTTGAAGGCGTTGTAGAGGTGAAAAGAGCCATCCTTTTCAGCTGTGAACCATTTGCCATCTTTGTAGCGAACCAAACGACTCATGTTTCTTGGAATGTCGCTGAAGTCCTTGGTTCCTTTCAGATCGTTTCTCATGTCGAAGATAACTCGGAATAACGCTTTGCCTTTGGTGATATGCTGCCAGCTGAGGCCGACCATCTTGTCGTGTTTTACTACTCCGTCGGCTTGGTTTGTTGTTTCTAGTTGTGCGGTCTCTGATGCTGTTTGGCTGTCTTTATTGCATGGTTGTAACTGAATGTCCGTAATCGAATTCGGACCCTTACAAAATGAATAAAGAAAAAAATAAATAAATGAAACAGCGATTGAGAAATTTGTCATCCAATGATATTTCCTTTAGTTGTCTTGGCTATACCCAGGGGGGAAAGCGATCAGTTCTAGCTATACTTTCTCATGTCGTGATTTAGTTGTGATTTATTTGAGAGCAAATTGAGAAAAATATTGGTCAATGTCATAAAGACGACAAAAGTCAAGATGCAAGGAAGTTAAGGATCAGTTTACTGTTTGGCGTTTCAATTCTCGACTCAGAGTTCGCGTATCAGCGTATTAAACGTTGGACCACTGTGTGTCTCTTAAATATTACAAAGTGTGCAATACCTATTAAAGGCCGGCTGGAATTTTGTGCCTTGGCTTACCTCCTTCATGTAGACCTCAATGGCTCTAGTTAAGCTGATCCTTCTCCTGGTAATTGCCTCCTCCAGAGACTTACGGCTATCAAATTCACAATAGTGTTTCTGGACTGTCCCTTTAGAGTCCACCGTTTCATAAAACTTCAACCTGTCTTCATTTGCTGTTAGCTCTTCTTCGAGTTTAGCAGCATTCCCCTCGCATCCCCAGTCACTTCTCTCTTCGGGAAACAAATCGTGAAGTCGGAAGTTAAGAAGAGTTGTAACCAAAGCCATCTGAAACTCAAACGGCTTTGGATATTGAGGAATAGAGGCAAGCCAATCCTTAAACTCGTTCTTGAAAGTTGGCGAGTATGCATCGGATAAAATAGAAGCAATTTTTTGACTTCCTCCCATTGCAAGAATCGTTGTCGATGTTGTTTTTGCTTGTTGCCTAGACGACTCTCCCTCCCTTCTACTCTCCTTTGCTCCAACACTGGCGAACAAGGATTTATATTCCACTTCCATTTCTCGTGCGAACTCTTTCTTGCTGGATACATCCCTTGCGTCCATGAATTTACGAATCTGGAGCTGACCTCCAAACTTAGCAGACTTTATGTAGTGAGTGCCCCATCTCTGTATGAAGTCCACTATCAAAATTGATGAAAACGCAAAGCATAAAGTGTACATGTAGGTAGTACATTAAGAACATCATGCGGCATTTATTGCGGACCGACGCTCTTGCATTCTTTACTGTGCACTAGCCACAAAAAGGCTAAATTGAGTTAAGTTAAAACTCTCTATTAAGGAAAGTTAATAGCAATCAAACCTCACGTTTTAATGCAATAAAGAGCAAACATCAAAAACACACTTACAATATTTCGCCGGCGCTCCTGCTGCAAAATAAGAGGTCGGTAGGGCCATAAATTCCTTCAAAAACGACGAACTCAAGTCCTTGGGCTTTACTTCGTCTATAAAAATCTCATACCTAAAGTTGGAAATAAAGTGTCCAGTTAAATGAAAAGCGATCACATCAGCCAATCACAGTGCAAAATAAGACATTATCACATGGTGCTCAGGAGTAGAAATTTAAAACAAGTAAATTGCCCCAAACGTGGTGTTAATTTTTCATGCGATCGGTGTCAGAAGGTGGTGCAAGTTTAATGGGCCAGCCACAGAGCCGAGCAAAACAAGTGCTATCCAAGATAACTTTCGAAACTCGGGGTAAAATTTATCTAGATAGAATATTTCAAAATTTTTTTTTGGCGAATTTCCTCTTTTAAAGAAAGTCTCGCTGATAAGGGAAGAGGGGGGGGGGGGGGAAATCCGGACCACCCCAGACCATCTCTTTGGATCCACCACCTATACTATACTTATATCAAAATGATAGAGCAACCTTAAACCGAAAAAGTAAAGTGAATTCACAGACAAATGTATGTACCTGTTGATGTCCACGTGTAGGAGAGCCATGTACTTCTGGCTGGCTTGTGCCTTTGACTCGCCCCAGCCAGTCTTGACGCCTGCGTAGAAGCCAAAGAACGACCCGGACACCCCAGCCTCTTCCTGTAAGTATTTCTGAAACTCACTGCGGCTCTCAAAGGTCACCATGGACGCTTTGGTGTCATAAATGCCGTGAACGTTCATCGTGTCAGGAACATCGTAATCATCGTATCTTTAAAAAAAAAAAAAAACAGAAAAAAAACGTCGGTGAGAGTGACGTTTTGAGATCTTAATAGAAGTCATTGCATTTAGACACGCCCGTGTAGCAATCATGAACGTATGACTTAAACAAATCAGGTTCAAACGGGGTGCGAACCAATGATCCCTAAGCAACACCGTTGTAGCACTAGACAGAGCTACCAAGCCCACTGGGAGCAGGCCTTTTATGAAAGTAAGCAACGCTTTTAAGTCGAAACAGTAAAGTGGAGATCAAGCATACTTTGTACCACTCTTTGTTTTAAGAAAAAAAGCAGTAGAATTCTGAGCAATAAAGCAGGGCAATATCAAAGAGAGGAATATCATTCTTACGTTGCCTTCCCAGCGCAGTTTCGTTGCACGATGCTCATTTTTCTTGATTCGGGGCTGTACTCACCACGCCCGTCAAATCCAACACCCATGAATGCCGCGCCGTCGATCAAGTTCTGCAGAAGTGAGACAGGAAAGCAACGACAGTTGGCCCCTTAATCCATCGAGTAGGAACGAAATTATGGGGGAAATGTCTTCCGAGGACAGCAGAATCCTACGATTGCCTGTAAGTCTTAAGTCTTACAATTAAATTTGGACTTAATCTGCAGCATTGATGGTTTTGATATAGATGTATGGAGTTCCTGGCTTTTGCAAAGTCAGAACCAACCGTTTCTATGAAGAAAACGGAACCACTAACGTACCAAGCATGCTTCCGATTTCCACCTTGCGGCGAAGCAAGGATCTCCCTCTTGGTACCCAGTGCCCCAACAGCCGTTCATTAACACGTTCCCAACGCCTGCTGGATAGGTATAGGGTGGCTCACCCACTTCCTTGGGAGCGCTGTCCTCACTGGAGATGTGCGAGTTGATGTGGTAACCCGCTGGGACGAACATATCATCGGTTTGCCAGGATTTATCGGGTACGATGTCTAATGTTATCTGCCAAAAGGTTGGGAAGAAGGTTAGTGATATTTCACGGTTACTGCTTAATTTTATGAATTCCGTGAATAATAAAGTATTTCATCTTATCTTAACGAGAACTGATAAATAACGACACCTTCTTTGGCTGCCAACAAGCTCATGGATTCAGTGCCCTTTGTAACTGCAGTAATCGTAACCTCACAACACCACGATTATAAAGACAATTTATTCGGTACGAATGGTCTTGACGGTATGTGGGTTGAAACTTAAAACAATAAATGAATACGAAATTACAACAATTGACTAGTAAAAGTGACAGGAAAGAAATACACTGAACGAACTGAACAAACTTGAAATGACAATACTTATATTGTTACGATTTCTACGAAACTGCTGGACGAATATAAACTTCCCAAAGGCGAAATAAAGATGAACTCGAGTAACTGCTTAAAGCGAACAACTGTATGACTAACGTAAGAGTAAACTCCGAACTGAGAAAAACTAATTTATATATGCGAAAACGACTAGCTAACTTAAAGTGCAACTAACGCCTATATCACGAAAGAAACTAATGAACGAAGATACGTGACATAGAAACGACAGAGGCTAACTAACCAACGAAAAAATACTAACGAACGACGAGAAAAAGCGACAAGACAAAGAGACACCCTAATGATTGATCGAATGATAAAAACGAAAAAAAAAAAACATTCCGTACGCGAAGACCCTACACACTTACCCTCCAGGCCAATGTTCTCGTTTGATTTCCCAAAACTGTTGGTAAATTGCCTAAATTTTAATTGAGAAAGTCTCCCTTGCTTAACTGTTATTGTGCTAAGACAGCATAATTCTTGAAAATATTGAAGGGCCGCAGTCAGGATGAAGCATTGTTGAAATTTAAAAACGATCTCTGTCTAAAATGATTAAAAACTACAAGCCTTCGACTGCCCGAAGTGCAGTCTTCAACGGGAAAATTGAATGATAAGAAAGCGACGAGAACATTTCAATAAAGACATGAACTGCGAAATAATGAGAATGTGAATGATTATGAATATTTGTTAAAAAGAATGCTGTATTGTCCAGGTAACGGGCAAGAATTGTTATCTGCGTTAGGTGTCACTCTGGTATGCCACGCTTCTAATGTTTTTCTGGTTCTAAAGGTGCCTTTGTCAATAATTGACGCGTTTTAAAAATCAATGGCGCGGTTGTTGGACAAGGCGTGATGAGCAGTTCTAGAACCTTTGGCCGCAGTTTTGATATTTCTCAAATGTTCTTTTTTTCGGGTATTAAAAGCTCTACTGGTTTCCCCAATGTAACACCACGAACAATTTGCACAGGGAATTTTATACATAACGTTCGTCTGCGATTGCATCAAAGGTTGGAATTTCGGAGCTGGGAACCGTTGTTGTAGAGTGGTAAATGGTTTGTTTACAACTGTGAAATCATGTTTTTTGAGGACGCGTGTCAAAGGTTCAGTTACTCCTTTGATGTAAGGAAGAGAAACGAAAGACTTGCGTGACTCGGTTGGTTCAACCATCTTGAAAAACATTCCAACAAGTTCCTCTGGGGATACAATTGTTGTTGAGGATCGAGTTTTTCTAGCCTCTGTGTTTTTGATAAACTTGGATGGACAGCCGTTCGACTCCTAAGCTGCATGGACCTAGTTAAGTTCCTGCTTTTTTCCTTCGGAGGAATTGGGTAGATTTAGAACCCTGTGTAGGAGAGTTGATGCTGTGCTGACCTTGTATTGTCTGTCGTGATGGGAATTAAAATCTAAATATCTGTCTGTATGAGTGGGCTTTCTGTAAACATCAACAACGAAGACTTCATTTCTCCGGGAGACCAGAGTGTCGGGAAAAGAGATATTTCCATTACTTTCGGCCTCGATGGTAAACGAGATGTTTGTTTGTGTCAATTGAATTTAAAGTGTCATGGGAGGCTGAAACATCGTTCTTTCTAATGATGCAAAAACTATCGTCCACGCACCTTTTCCAAAATTTGGGGGGGCGGGGGGCGAATGAATTATTGATTGCGAACTATTCGATCTTCTCCATGCAAAGATTGGCCACAACGAGGCTGATAGGACTGCCCATCGCACAGCCATGGACTTGTTTGTAAATTCTGTCATTGAATGCAAAATAGTTGTTGGATAAGGTGAATTTAAGAAGTGTAGTGATGTCATCAATGTCCAAATTTGTCCTTGAAGAAAGAGTGGCATCTTGTTCAAGTGTCTTTTTTATGTACATGCACGCTTTACCTACAGGGATTGCGGTGAACAGTGACACAACATCAAAATAGACCAAAACTTCATTATCATCAATCTCGATATCAGATAATTCTTTAAAAAACTGCAACGAGTTGGTAACAGATACGATTCTGAAGCGTAGAAAGGATATCCGTTAGAAATTTGGACGTGTTGTAGAGCGCTGAGCCAATACAGGTGACGATGGGCCTCAGCGGGTTCCCTTCTTTATGGTGCTTAACAGAACCGCGAATCGCTGGTGGTGTGCCGTCAGTTGAGTGAAGTTTGCGGTATGTTGGTTGGTCTATCTTTAGCTGTCTCTTTAGGGAAAGAAGCATAGCGTTCAGTTCACGTTCAATTCGGCGGAAAGCAGATGTGGAAACTACTTCATAGGTGGATCTGTCGTTGAGTAAGGTTTCCATCTTGTTGTCATAGTCAGATCTATCCATGACAACAAAATAATTCCCCTTGTCGTCCTTCATTACGACTCTGGACTGGTCTTTCTTAAGGTTGTTTAAGGCTTTTCTTTCTTTTTTGGAAACATTATTGTGGGCCGGTAGTCGTTCCCTATGAAGAATGGCAGCAGAACTTGTTCTAACTGCATCTTTGGAATCATGAAGCAGTGGCGGATGGCAGCTTCAATTTCAGCCAAGATGTTCTTATGAGGTATGTTAGTTAGCGTTGGGGCAATTTAGGGCCTTTCTCCAAGAGAGATTGTTCCTCTGGTAAAAGTGGTTTCTTAGAGAGGTTCACAACAGAGTTACTCTTGTCGATGTCAGCTTTTTGAGAACCAATGAAAATTGAAAATTGAAAATTAATGAACTTAGAAGTGATCCTGAAAAAATTCCGAGAGGAGGCCCACGAAAGGAATTAGGTTTGTTCGAGAGTTATCTAAGTGGCATCCTTTTCAATCCTCTTTTTTCACTCATGACTGACCCAAAGGACTCTCTGACTTGAAAAGGAGAGAGTTTATATCTTTATCAACACAGCATATATTTGAGATAGGGAAAACTCTGAAAATAAAATAAAAGGAAACCTTGATCGCTCAATATCTCGAGAGACGGCTAGGTACCAAAAAGATCTTTTTCCCACCGTCGATGAAGGAAACCCCTCCGTCGATTAAGGCCCGCCCCCAGCCCATTTTAGTCGATCTCAAATTGGTAAAGGAAAGGGGTGAAATGAGATAAAGGTATCAAACCTCCTTCTTTAAGAAATTTTCAGCCTTCTCTTGTGCTTCGTCAATGATCTGTAATTGTTTATCCACTAGCTTCCCCATCACTTCAATTCCTTTCTCTACAACAGCACCTTTAATGTTCGCTCCTTTCAATATAGAGCCAAGACCTCCACCTCCATTCCCAGGCGAGCTTTGGTCATTCGCTGACGTCAACTGGTGACGATTTTGCCTTTGTTTGGTAGTGGAGCTTTTCTTCTGGAAATGATTAACCTTCTCGTCATGACTCTCTCCTACAAGATTAAAAATGACTTTTATATTTGGAAAAAAAAACACGCGAAATTCCAAAGGCCTTTCTACCTGTCAACCAAAAATCTCATCTACGAAAATTTGGTTTTATCTTTTCGAGTAACTCTGAACTACTTTTCTGTGAAACCTGCAGCGGACACCATATTAAACAGATACACCGTCTAAAGCGGACGCTGGCACAAGTCCTAATCTGTTTTCCCCATACATAGCGTAAAATAAACCTTTAAACAGTAAACTCCTCTATCAATTATAGGCACATGTGGACACCAAAATTAACCCCCACTGTTAATGAAACCTGCAATTTGGGTGGACATAAAATAGTAGCTTCTCTTTGAAGCGATAAAAGTTCAAGACTACATTCTTTCATCCCAAAGTATTTATTTTTCGATAATTAAAGATCTTTTCCATTTGTCCAGGGCCAGATTTGCGATGCTGGTGGTTCCTTACTTTGTTAATTTGGGGATTAGCCGAACTGTTGTACAACTGTTTGACTAAATCTTTTTCAGCGGACATCTTGTCTCAGGAGCATAACACTTGCTCGAGTTCTGTTAGTGACGACTTAAACCAGGTTTCACCTTATTTTTTTCAGTCTCAATGTTACTATAAACAAAGGCTCATTTCATACATACATTTCATGGTAATTGGAAACTTATTTTCAGTTTCATTAAAAATATCGCCCTCCCCTTTCTTTCCACCCAAATTTCCTTGAAAGATAAAGAAGAGCATTACTAAGTTAGTGGTAAGGAACTGATTTAGTTCCTCTAGACTACACCGTTATTCAATTCATGCAACATAGCAGTTTTCACTACCTTTTGTTGAATAAATAATATGAGGCAGAAGAGGTTTCTTTTTTCCCCGAGGTTGCATTTTTCCAGCGCCCCTGTTGAACTCAGTTTCTTTAGAACTCGAATTTACGGAAGGAAGTGATGGAATGGACTGAACAGCAGGGCTTGATGTCTGTTGCGCCACAAATCCACGGTTGTCACCTTTTTCCTGTCGCATAAATTCGCTTTTCCATCTCGTTACGGGCTGAACGTACACAGGAACTGGGCCGGCCAGGGGTTCCTGTCCATGTAGAAAGTCCCGTTTTAACTGGACTTCTTTAGTTGCGGCTTTTGAAGTTTGCCCTAAGATATGGATTTCTCTGGGACTTTCTTGTTTAGCTGTTATTCCTGAGAGAAGAGCAAATCTTTCAAGTTCATATGACATATTCTAAATGAAAAACTAAATGAACAAGTTGAAAATATGTAAAAGATAACAATCCTGTGTTTCCACCCATGATTACTGTAGTTCTCGTTAAAAAATTTCTCTTTTATTTCGGCGTGGACAAGATGCAATTTTTAGGACAGCTTCTGATGGATATGTCTAACCGGGCATGGCCACGGGTGAACCACTAGCTAGGTACAACAGTGTCTCAGTGCAGTGAAGCTATAATAGTCTTGAAGGTAGCTAAACAATAGGTAAAACAGTGTCTCACTGCAGTGAAGCTATAATAGTCTTGGAGGTAGCTAAACAATAGGTAAAACAGTGTCTCAGTGCAGTGAAGCTATAATAGTCTTCAAGGTAGCTAAACAATAGGTAAAACAGTGTCTCACTGCAGTGAAGCTGTAATAGCTTCAAGGTAGCTAAACAATAGGTAAAACAGTGTCTCAGTGCAGTGAAGCTATAATAGCTTCAAGGTAGCTAAACAATAGGTAAAACAGTGTCTCAGTGCAGTGAAGCTATAATAGCTTCAAGGTAGCTAAACAATAGGTAAAACAGTGTCTCACTGCAGTGAAGCTATAATAGCTTCAAGGTAGCTAAACAATAGGTAAAACAGTGTCTCAGTGCAGTGAAGCTATAATAGCTTCAAGGTAGCTAAACAATAGGTAAAACAGTGTCTCAGTGCAGTGAAGCTATAATAGTCTTGAAGGTAGCCAAACAATAGGTAAAACAGTGTCTCACTGCAGTGAAGCTATAATAGCTTCAAGGTAGCTAAACAATAGGTAAAACAGTGTCTCACTGCAGTGAAGCTATAATAGCTACAAGGTAGCTAAACAACAGGTAAAACAGTGTCTCAGTGCAGTGAAGCTATAATAGTCTTCAAGGTAGCTAAACAATAGGTAAAACAGTGTCTCACTGCAGTGAAGCTATAATAGCTTCAAGGTAGCTAAACAATAGGTAAAACAGTGTCTCACTGCAGTGAAGCTATAATAGCTACAAGGTAGCTAAACAACAGGTAAAACAGTGTCTCAGTGCAGTGAAGCTATAATAGTCTTCAAGGTAGCTAAACAATAGGTAAAACAGTGTCTCACTGCAGTGAAGCTGTAATAGCTTCAAGGTAGCTAAACAATAGGTAAAACAGTGTCTCAGTGCAGTGAAGCTATAATAGTCTTGAAGGTAGCTAAACAAAATAACTTTAAAAATCCTCAAGTAATACTTGAATTCTCTTTGGTCTATGAAGATCACTGTCTTAGATTCATTTTTACATCTAAAATACACAACACTTTACCTGAAATCACCAGGATGAGAATATAAAGGCATTCCATCGCTATCCATGGAAAAAGAGGGGAAAACTTTCAGGTCAAATGCGTTTTATAAAATATAGTTATTAGTGGCAAATTTTGGGATTAAAATGACAAAGAGCTGTCTGAAATTTAGTAGCGTTTTAACCGCAGGGTGTACGCAGTCTGTGATAAGTTTAGCAATCGTGTCTTTGAATTGTGTACAGATCGATATAACAGCATTGAAAAGTTGGACGAAGCTGTTACCTTGCTAAACAGTAAAGTTATCTATTGTTGAACTTAAGAAAGATCCTCTGTTACTTCACATTTTGAGGAATACAGAATGAAAACGAATTTCTGAAAAAAAAAATCCATTTTTCATGTTACCTTAAGTTTTTCTACTTTACTCACCTTAGTTATTTGGTTTCAAATATTCACCAAGTTATGTTTCAGGCTTTCAGATATTACAGTCACTTGTTGAAACTGTGGACGTTTACTGTTCGTCAAAATTATCAAACAATTACTTTGCAACATTTATGAAGATTTTATCCCCTCGTTGAACTGAATAGTTTAACGGGTGGCGACAATAAATTACCAGAAACTGGTTCCTGCATGGACAATTTGTTACCAGGCTACCTTTTGTGATCTGATGGGGCTCATGGCAGTAGTATATTGCGCCTTTCTGGTGATTCTGTAGAGGTCTGAGTCCGAGTTGCCCGGCCGAGATTAATTTATTCATAGTAGGGTTAGGGTTAGCGTTAGGGTTATTAGGGTTTTAGAGTTATTAGGGTGTTAGAGTTATTTTTAGGGTTAGGGTTATTAGCGTTAAGTTTAAATTTCTCGTAGGTGTACGAGGGGTTATTAGGGTTTTTAAAACTTAACGGTTTTCTCAAAACAATGGGAACAAAAGAATCCAAGATGGCGGCGGGATTAGGTACGACATTTGCATATGGTTTATTTATTTACATAGCGCGGTATTTGATTGGAATCATAGGTTTAAATCTCGTCAATGTATCTTGTCACTTGTCATGCGGCGTAGTTGCACGAAGGGTTTAGGATTGTTGGGGTTAGGGTTGTTGGGGTGAGGGTATAGGGATTTACGGTTGTTGGGGAGGCTAGGGTTAGATTTCACGTAGGTTCGTGCGTAGGGTTTTTTCGCATCTCATTTTAAAAAATAGCGGTATAAAAAAGTACAATGGGAACAAAAGAATCTAAGATGGCGGAGGGATTAACTCCAACACACTGTTTTGGCATACGTAATGTGTATTATCACACAACACAGTGAAAAGAGAATGGACCCTATATTACGCGTTTGGGTATCGCGTGTTAGACATACTAATCTAACCGACTAAGACTGTGAGCAGAAGTTGTATTTATAAGAGTTCCAAAAGGTTTTCACACGCATGGGGTACAGGTTATTCAGGAGGTATGTATTTTACGTTTAAAAAATGTAAGACATGTACGATCGTAAGACACAGGGATTGATAAGCTGTCAAAGTGTTCGGGTAGGCCTTGTCGCTATAGACTCTTGGTCAGTATTATAATGTCTGACTTTTACGATTTCTCCTGTGATTGCGGTCAATGCGAATGGTGTGTACTAAAAGAAGAAGAAATAGAGAGAGAAGCGTTTTGGCTGGACAATTTAAAAATAATAAGAGCACTCTACAAACCAAAGTGGATAGACGAAATATGAGTGTTTCTTATGAATGATACATAGTATCACGTAACTACCCATACCGATTCTAGGACAATAGAGTATCCACACTTGAAAATTAGAAGGAAATGTATGAGAAATGTAGGAAGGAAACACAAATTAAAAGCGTTGAATAAATCCTGGTTTAGGGTTAAATTGCGTAGGTTATAGGATCGTGTTTTTTCATAATTTGAAAAAATAAAGGTAATCTAAGATGGTGTAAAACAATAAAAATAATGAAACTTAAGATGGTGTTTAATCCTCCCTTAGGGAAAATGATTTCAAGATAAAATGAATATTCAAAAAAACGTTCATTTTAGAATAAAAGGAAAAACATTGTAGTGACCAGGATTCAAACCTGGGTTATTTCGGTCACTCACACCACCACACCCCTAGCTCTCACCCCAAGACCAATTCCCTAACCCACTTATTCCCATATCAAAATCAAAATAAAAACCCTAACAGTCAAACATTAGAGTGAGATCGAGAAACAATGGAGACAATAAAATGCAAGATGGCGACTCATACTTCCAATGGTAAAAGTGATTTCAAGATGTCATTAGCATTCGTATCGTGTAAAAAAAATCGAGAATAAAAGAGGTTTCTTTCCGCCTAAACCCTATGATGGGATGTCAATAATTCATCCCACTCCAATAAAATGAAAATAGTTCATGAGTATTCAAAATTCTCTGAAAATAAACAATGGTCTGTTTGAGGTATAAACATGCGATAGCTTTTTTCTCAATAAAAATGTTTACTTTAGTTCAAATCTTAATTAAAAATAAACTGTAACGCGTGATTGTGATCACTAGCAGTGACGAAAGTGTTTTAAATTCTATACAAAATTCCGCAAGTGAGGAAAATAACAACGATACATCGACGCAATTCAATGACAATGATTCCAAAAGAAATGATTAAATCTCCCGTTTAAAAAAATTATCAGAAAAAAATCGAACGAAACGGGTATTCAAAAACGCAGCACCATGCTCATGAACATTCCCATTTCTCGGGAAAAATGAACCATAGAGCAAACAAACCGGGGAAAAATACGAAATGCCAGCAGGCGTTGTGACCTAGGTAGTCTCATGATTATCTGACCATCAAATTTTAATCAAGTCATAGCATCCTATCCTTACTTTTTTTCGGATCAAAGTCAATGACCTGTCTGTCCAAATTGTTACCGAGTCATGACGTGTGTCAATCAATGATAGACCAATGGAAATCTAGCAATAGGTGTATAAGAGTGGCTATGATTCGGAATGGTATGATCATACATGGGACCAACGTGATTATGAAGAACGTTCGATTTCATCCAATCAGACAAGTGGTGTATCTCACTGAAATTCATCCCTACATAAAAGTCGAAGAGAAGATAAATACAACCAAACCGTTCCTGGATACTCCGTTTAAACACAAAATAAAAGCGGTAAAGGAGAGGCAACATAGCAGGTACCTATATACAAGCACGTTTTACACAAAACGTCGATATCTATATGTGACAAAGCGATTGGAAGAATTACAAGGAGCATAATCCAAAGACTTATTTAGCTCATACGATATGGACTTGCTTTACATGTGACGAAACATGACTAAAACGTGGAAACATTGCGACGGTCGCTACGCGACCGCATTCCGGACGCGCGCGCAGGAGCGGGAAAAAAGAGGAGAAATGAGGAGGAGGAGGAAAGAGGAGGGAAGAGGAGGAGAAGGAGAAGGAGGAGGAATGAGGAGGAGGAGGAAAGAGGGGGAGGAGGAGGAGGAAAGAGGAGGGAAGAGGAGGAGGAGGAGGAAAGAGGGGAAGGAATGAGGAGGAGGAGGAATGAGGAGGAAGAATGAGGAGGAGGAACGAGGAGGAGGAATGAGGAGGAGGAAAGAGGAGGAGGAATGAGGAGGAGGAATGAGGAGGACGAGGAAAAAGAATAGAAAATATACGATCCCACATGAACGAGATGGACAGTTCCGTTTCGTATATAAGAAAAATAAACAGTTGGTTCTATATGAGCGCGCACTTTGAATTATTATAATTAATATTCTAAAGTGTGCTTTCTTTTAAACTTTGTTAGACATAACGGAGAAGGATGTATACAATATGATAAAACTCGAAGTGTCTACTTCCACACTTATTTCTTACCTGCTCACGCAGAGTGTGGACGATGGCGAGTACTCAGGATCTTTCCGCGGTTCTAAAGTCGTATCGACAAAAAATGCATGCTGTTCATGCTCGCGTAAAGTATCAGGAAAATTTGTTGAAGGAATATAAAAAACATGCTGAGAATGGAACGATCCCCAAAAGATTGAAATCAATGAAAAGTTACCCTAAGATGCAAAGTCCTAAAGCTCAGAAACGTGTCAATGAGACATACCATCAAGTAGAATGTACGGTCTTAGATCAAGCGATTCAAGAGATTGAAAAGAATCTTGCCGCACACAAAGAACAATATCAATCCTTGCTACAACAGCGACGAAGTGAGCGACAAGTACTGGAAGGCAGGAAAGAAAAGACAGCCAAGATATCTCACCACACACGGGTGAAAACTGAATTGGTTGAATTACAGAAAAAATACGATTAACTCTGTGCCAAGTTAGACACATGCTCAAAATCTAGCGGGAACAAAGATGTCTTACACACGGGTGAAGAGGCTGTTAGTGGCGTATGAGGCGGTGATAGGTTAGGGAAAGTGGTGAGACAATAATACATAAAAAGCAGAGAGCCTTACATTTTTTCATTAGTATCGCTGTGACACGAAATGGGAGTCGTGTTACCTTGATAAACTTCTGATCGGATAATGCCACACCTTTGCCGCTACTGCAATAGAGCATTCACGCGTTCGGATAACAAAGAGCGTCACGAGAAAAATTCATGCGTGAACTCAAGGGTCAATCCAAATTAATGGTTCCCTTCAACTGTGGATACCCATTCCATTCCATCCGTGACTACAGACCCGACTCAGTCGTTCGATCTATCACAAAGGTGGTGTGAGGGATTCAAACTCAAATCACCCAGTAGCATATTAATCGTGGGACCTTCTGGATGCTGTAAAACTTGCTTCACCAAATCATTACTGCTACAACATTTGGATGAATTGTTTGCGTCACCCCCTGCCGTCATTCACTACTGTTACGGTGCTTGGCGAGATGGATACCGTGAGATGCATCAACATGGTATAAAATTTCACGATAACCTACCCAATGAAGAACAGTTAAAGCAATGGTTCCCTAACGATGGTGGATTACTGGTCATGGATGATCTTATGACAGAAGGAGGAGACGATAAAGAAGTGTTAGACCTTTTCACCAAACATTCTCATCATCGTAACATTACTGTTATCTATCTTTGTCAAGATATATTTCCACCTGGCAAATATGCAAAAAGTATTTCAAGAAATGCTCATTACGTGGTTGCTTTCAAAAACCCACGCGATCAATCGGGTTTGAAAAATTTATTGTTACAAGCCTTTCCCATGGAATGGCAAGATATTATGCAAGTGTATTCTGAGGCAACTCAGCGACCCTATGGGTATGTCACCCTGGATTTACATCCTGCTAGTAAGGATGCTCACCGCGTATTCAGTCATCTTTTGACACACGAAGGATGCATGCGATTGTATCCTAGAAAAGTGAAACTTTAAAACAGCCCTACACATTGGTCAGAAATCATTTAGGAACAACCACCAGCAAGTACACATCGAGAAAACTTATAGTGCGTGTGTGTGACCATGGCTGATAATTCTCAGGATTTAGATGTCTTTGGCGAACCACTAGAAGAAGATGAAGAGCCTGAGAACACAGATGATGACGACAATGATGATGAAGGTGATGATGAAGACAAGGATGACGGTGACGATGATGATGACAATGTCAGTGTGAATCCGTGGTCAGAATTGAGACAGGAAGTGAAAGATGATATGAAAACAACTTTGGCTGAACAAGAAGAAGAACAGGAAAGAGGGGACATCCGAAAATGACAATTCGCTCTTACCTTTAGCTAGGCGTAAGTTGAGAAGGTTATACTTGCATCGTCTAAAGTGGTATAACCGTATTGAACAGGATAAAATACATAGGCAAGTCACGTATACCGCTCGACGATTGATGAATGAAGACGATATGGATTGGGAGGAGGCACTAGAGGCTGCCGTGGACAGGAGAAAATTCCTATTGAATCGTCTGATCAAAAAACCGTTATTGGATGAAAGTGATGATAATGAAAAAGAGGAGGAAATGAATACTGTGTAACCACTGTAATATGCGTGTATGTTTACGCGAAACAAAGACAAAATAAAATCATGTTGTAAACGATTTTTGTCGAATTTTATTTATGACCATACTAAGTTAAGAAATGTACATCATCTGCTAGTTCGTTATTAGAAACTTCTATCACATCAAACTCTCTGGGTGTTACCTGCGACACCTCTGTGTTCGATTCTACCAGTGTGTTCAATGGAGCTGTCTTTGCAGACATGTGGTCTACAGTCATTTCTGGTAGTAAAGGAGGGTGCTGGGATTTTCTCTTTTAGCTTATAACAACGAGTTCTCTTTGCTCGCTGATTTCTCTTCTTTTCGAAGACTTTACATCAGAGGGAAATCATGCATTTTAGTATATTTCATATTTCTACGTTAATTGTCTTAAACGCTCAGACTTACTTGTTATCTTTAGTAAACTTCCCTAGATGATCTGGACGAATCACGGTCCTTCCATATTCTCCATTATCAAAACACTTTATACGCGAAAGAGTACAGCTCACGTTATGTCTCCAATCAATCTCTCTTCTCTCTTTCTCTCTCACGAATATCGGGAAGTTTGCTTCAATGAAGTCATAAATTTGATTAGGGAACATACCCCCTTTTACTGTACTAAACTTAAGACCGTCGACTCGATCCCTCACTAGATATGAAACCGGTTGGCTAGAAATTAGAATAGCCTTTGCAATGACAGCCACATATGTCTCTACTTTAGGCATGTTTTCGTTAGTGATGCTTTTTTTGGCTTGCTTAAAACCACGTTTATACAGTCTATGCCCCATTTCCATTGGTCCATCATTAATTCACAGATGTCATAACTATTTACACTCTTTCTTCACATTTATTCACTCCTTCTAGTCATTTTATTCCTCAACTTTACTCAGTTCTTGGGACTCATATACACTCGCGGTAAGACATTATCGCTAACAAATGTGACAGTTTAAAACAGTATATTACAGTGGTCATTCTATGTACACTCTTTCCTTGCTGCTCCTGCGCGCGCGTCCAGAATGCGGTCGCGTGGCGACCGTCGCAATGTTTCCACGTTTTAGTCATGTTTCGTCACATGTAAAGCAAGTCAGTATCATATGAGCTAAATAAGTCTTTGGATTATGCTCCTTGTAATTCTTCCAATCGCTTTATCACATATAGATGTCGAGGTTTTGTGTAAAACGTGCTTGTATATAGGTACTTGCTATGTTGCCTCTCTTTTACCGCTTTTATTTTGTGTTTAAACGGAGTATCCAGGAACGGTTTGATTGTATTTATCTTCTCTTCGACTTCTATGTAGGGATGAATTTCAGTGAGATACACCACTTGTCTACAGTAAATGGTTTGAACCCGGGGGTAACATGTGAAGGTGTAATCTGATCGTCCGGGTGAGTGTAGTCCTGAGAAGGACTGTTGTCGGTGGTAGTGACTGACGTTTCGACAACCTGTGCGGAAGTCATCATCAGAGTCAAGTGAATGATTGTTGTCAGTAGAATGTTCTTATTCCAATTCGTGTGAAATGATCGGTTGGTTTTGCCGTGATGTTATTGGCTGTAAGACTCAAGTGACGTAAGTCGGTCGTGATTGGTCTGTTTCGATCTGTCGGTAAAGTTAGGTCGTTCTTTTTCGGTCGTTTGTAATGTTTATGTCGTGAATGAGTCGTTTGTATGGAGCGGGTAGTTGTTGACATCTGTTTAGGGGAGTCTGTTCTAAGTTAGTAAACCAGCTTTCCAGAGTCAGTCGTTGAAAATAGTCAGTGCTGTAGGTTAGGCATTGCGCAGAGTCCCAGTCAATGTTGTGGTTGGTAAGTCGATGGTGTTCAGCAATGTGATTGCTGACATCACCTTTCCTCGTCGCCCGTCTGTGTTCAGTCAGTCTTGTTGTGAGGTTTTTCCCAGTCTCCCCGATGTAGGAGGCTTGGCAGTCGGAACAATTGATCTTATAAATCGTTCCCTGTCTGTTCCTCGGTTCGTCTTTATCTTTAACGTTGGTTAGTAACTGACGTAGTGTGGTGATGGGTTTGTGGGCGACGCGGCTATTGAAGGGTAGTAAGATGCGCGAGATGTTTTCGGACATGCCTTTTATGTACGGTATGGTTGACGGTACGACTAACCCTATTAGTCGTAGGGTTCACAATTTTCCCTAAGGGAGGATTAAACACCATCTTAGGTTTCATTATTTTTATTGTTTTACACCATCTTAGATAACCTTTATTTTTTCAAATTATGAAAAAACACGATCCTATAACCTACGCAATTTAACCCTAAACCAGGATTTATTCAACGCTTTTAATTTGTGTTTCCTTCCTACATCTCTCATACATTTCCTTCTAATTTTCAAGTGTGGATACTCTATTGTCCTAGAATCGGTATGGGTAGTTGCGTGATACTATGTATCATTCATAAGAAACACTCATATTTCGTCTATCCACTTTGGTTTTTAGATTGCTCTTATCATTTTTAAATTGTCCAGCCAAAACGTTTCTCTCTCTATTTCTTCTTCTTTTAGTACACACCATTCGCATTGACCGCAATCACAGGAGAAATCGTAAAAGTCAGACATTATAATACTGACCAAGAGTCTATAGCGACAAGGCCTACCCGAACACTTTGACAGCTTATCAATCCCTGTGTCTTACGATTGTACATCTCTGACATTATTTAAACGTAAAAGTCATACGTCCTGAATAACTCGTACCACATGCGTGTGAAAACCTTTTGGGACTCTTGTAAATACAACTTCTGCTCTCAGTCTTAGTCGGTTAGATTAGTATGTCTAACCCGCGATACCCAAACGCGTAATGCGTATGCGAAAACAGTGTGTTGGAGTTAATCCCTCCGCCATCTTAGATTCTTTTGTTCCCATTGTACTTTTTTTGTACCGTTAATTTTTAAAATAAGATGCGAAAAAACCCCTACGCACGAACCTACGTGAAATCTAACCCTAGTCTCCCCAACAACCCTAAGACCCTAAACCCTCACCCCAACAACCCTAACCTCAACAACCCTAAGCCCCTCCTGCACTTACGCCGCATGAAAAGTGACAAGATACATTGAGGAGATTGAAGCCTATCATTCCAACGTGGAACAACATTCAACTTTCCATCAATTGTACAAAGACACGATGACAGCTTTTCTAGCTTATGTCACGTATTTACAAATCAATACAGCGCTGTGTGAATAAATAAACAATATGCAAATGTTGTACTTAATCCCGCCGCCATCTTGGATTCTTTTCTTCCCATTGTTTTGAGAAAACGCTTAAGTTTTAAAAACCCTAATAACCCCTCGTACACCAACGAAAAATTTAACCCTAACCCTAATAACCCTAACCCTAAATAACCCTAACCCTAATATGAATAAATTAACCTCGGCCGGGCAACTCGGACTCAGACCTCTACGGAATCACCAGAAAGGCGCAATATACTACTGCCATGAGCCCCATCAGATCACAAAAGGTAGCCTGGTAACAAATTGTCCATGCAGGAACCAGTTTCTGGTAATTTATTGTCGCCACCCGTTAAACTATTCAGTTCAACGAGGGGATAAAATCTTCATAAATGTTGCAAAGTAATTGTTTGATAATTTTGACGAACAGTAAACGTCCACAGTTTCAACAAGTGACTGTAATCTCTGAAAGCCTGAAACATAACTTGGTGAATATTTGAAACCAAATAACTCAGGTGAATAAAGTAGCCAAACTTAAGGTAACATGAAAAATGGATTTTTTTTTCAGAAATTCGTTTTCATTCTGTATTCCTCAAAATGTGAAGTAACAGAGGATCTTTCTTAAGTTCAACAATAGCTAACGTTACTGTTTAGCAAGGTAACAGCTTCGTCCAACTTTTCAATGCTGTTATATCGATCTTTACACAATTCAAAGACACGATTAGTAAACTTATCACAGACTGCGTACACCCTGCAGTTAAAATGCTACTAAATTTCAGACAGCTTTTTGTCATTTCAATCTCAAAATTTGCCACTAATAACTATATTTTATAAAACGCATTTGACCTGAAAGTTTTCCCCTCTTTTTCCATGGATAGCGATGGAATGCCTTTATATTCTCATCCTGGTGATTTCAGGTAAAGTGTTGTGTATTTTAGATGTAAAAATGAATCTAAGACAGTGATCTTCATAGACCAAAGAGAATTCAAGTATTACTTGAGGATTTTTAAAGTTATTTTGTTTAGCTACCTTAAAGACTATTATAGCTTCACTGCACTGAGACACTGTCTTATCTGTTGTTTAGCTACCTTGAAGCTATTACAGCTTCACTGCAGTGAGACACTGTTTTACCTATTGTTTAGCTACCTTGAAGCTATTATAGCTTCACTGCACTGAGACACTGTTTTACCTGTTGTTTAGCTACCTTCAAGACTATTATAGCTTCACTGCAGTGAGACACTGTTTTACCTATTGTTTAGCTACCTTGAAGACTATTACAGCTTCACTGCAGTGAGACACTGTTTTACCTGTTGTTTAGCTACCTTGTAGCTATTATAGCTTCACTGCACTGAGACACTGTTTTACCTATTGTTTAGCTACCTTGAAGCTATTATAGCTTCACTGCACTGAGACACTGTTTTACCTGTTGTTTAGCAACCTTCAAGACTATTATAGCTTCACTGCACTGAGACACTGTTTTACCTATTGTTTAGCTACCTTGAATACTATTATAGCTTCACTGCGCTGAGACACTGTTTTACCTATTGTTTAGCTACCTTGAAGCTATTACAGCTTCACTGCACTGAGACACTGTTTTACCTATTGTTTAGCTACCTTCAAGACTATTATAGCTTCACTGCACTGAGACACTGTTTTACCGATTGTTTAGCTACCTTGAAGCTATTATAGCTTCACTCCAGTGAGACACTGTTTTACCTATTGTTTAGCTACCTTGAAGCTATTATAGCTTCATTGCACTGAGACACTGTTTTACCTATTGTTTAGCTACCTTCAAGATTATTATAGCTTCACTGCAGTGAGACACTGTTTTACCTATTGTTTAGCTACCTTGAAGCTATTATAGCTTCACTGCACTGAGACACTGTTTTACCTATTGTTTAGCTACCTCCAAGACTATTATAGCTTCACTGCAGTGAGACACTGTTTTACCTATTGTTTAGCTACCTCCAAGACTATTATAGCTTCACTGCACTGAGACACTGTTTTACCTATTGTTTAGCTACCTCCAAGACTATTATAGCTTCACTGCAGTGAGACACTGTTTTACCTATTGTTTAGCTACCTTGAAGCTATTACAGCTTCACTGCAGTGAGACACTGTTTTACCTATTGTTTAGCTACCTTGAAGACTATTATAGCTTCACTGCACTGAGACACTGTTTTACCTGTTGTTTAGCTACCTTGTAGCTATTATAGCTTCACTGCAGTGAGACACTGTTTTACCTATTGTTTAGCTACCTTGAAGCTATTATAGCTTCACTGCAGTGAGACACTGTTTTACCTATTGTTTGGCTACCTTCAAGACTATTATAGCTTCACTGCACTGAGACACTGTTTTACCGATTGTTTAGCTACCTTGAAGCTATTATAGCTTCACTCCAGTGAGACACTGTTTTACCTATTGTTTAGCTACCTTGAAGCTATTATAGCTTCACTGCACTGAGACACTGTTTTACCTATTGTTTAGCTACCTTCAACACTGTTATAGCTTCACTGCAGTGAGACACTGTTTTACCTATTGTTTAGCTACCTTGAAGCTATTATAGCTTCACTGCACTGAGACACTGTTTTACCTATTGTTTAGCTACCTTCAACACTGTTATAGCTTCACTGCAGTGAGACACTGTTTTACCTATTGTTTAGCTACCTTCAAGACTATTATAGCTTCACTGCAGTGAGACACTGTTTTACCTATTGTTTAGCTACCTTCAAGACTATTATAGCTTCACTGCACTTAGACGCTGTTGTACCTAGCTAGTGGTTCACCCGTGGCCATGCCCGGTTAGACATATCCATCAGAAGCTGTCCTAAAAACTGCATCTTGTCCACGCCGAAATAAAAGAGAAAATTTTTAATGAGAACTACAGTAATCATGGGTGGAAACACAGGATTGTTATCTTTTACATATTTTCAACTTGTTCATTTAGTTTTTCATTTAGAATATGTCATATGAACTTGAAAGATTTGCTCTTCTCTCAGGAATAACAGCTAAGAAAGAAAGTCCCAGAGAAATCCATATCTCAGGGCAAGCTTCAAAAGCCGCAACTAAACAATTCCAGTTGAAACGGGACTTTCTATATGGACAGCAACCCCTGGCCGGCCCAGTTCCTGTGTACGTTCAGCCCGTAACGAGATGGAAAAGCGAATTTATGCGACAGGAAAAAGGTGACAACCGTGGATTTGTGGCGCAACAGACATCAAGCCCTGCTGTTCAGTCCATTCCATCCCTTCCTTCCGTAAATTCGAGTTCTAAAGAAACTGAGTTCAACAGGGGCGCTGGAAAAATGCAACCTCGGGGAAAAAAGAAACCTCTTCTGCCTCATGTTATTTATTCAACAAAAGGTAGTGAAAACTGCTATGTTGCATGAATTGAATAACGGTGTAGTCTAGAGGGACTAAATCAGTTCCTTACCACTAACTTAGTAATGCTCTTCTTTATCTTTCGAGGAAATTTGGGTGGAAAAAAAGGGAGGGCGGTATTTTTAATGAAACTGAAAATAAGTTTCCAATTGTATGAAATGAGCCTTTGTTTATAGTAAAGTTGAGACTGAAAAAAATAGGGTGAAACCTGGTTTAAGTCGTCACTAACGGAACTCAAACAAGTGTTATGCTCCTGAGACAAGATGTCCGCTGAAACAGATCTAGTCAAACAGTTGTACAACAGTTCGGCTAATCCCCAAATTAACAAAGTAAGTAACCACCAGCATCGCAAATCTGGCCCTGAAGAAATGGAAAAGATCTTTAATTATTGAAAAATAAATACTTTGGGATGAAAGAATGTAGTCTTGAACTTTTATCGCTTCAAAGAGAAGCTACTATTTTATGTCCACCCAAATTGCAGGTTTCATGTAACGGTGGGGGTTAATTTTGGTGTCCACATGTGCCTATAATTGATAGAGGAGTTTACTGTTTAAAGGTTTATTTTACGCTATGTATGGGGAAAACAGATTAGGACTTGTGCCAGCGTCCGCTTTAGACGGTGTATCTGCTTAATATGGTGTCCGCTGCAGGTTTCACAGAAAAGTAGTTCAGTTACTCGAAAAGATAAAACCAAATTTTCGTAGATGAGATTTTTGGTTGACCGGTAGAAAGGCCTTTGGAATTTCGCGTCTTTTTTTTTCCAAATATAAAAGTCATTTTTAATCTTGTAGGAGAGAGTCATGACGAGAAGGTTAATCATTTCCAGAAGAAAAGCTCCACTACCAAACAAACGCAAAATCGTCACCAGTTGACGTCAGCGAGTGACCAACGCTCGCCTGGAAATGGAGGTGGAGGTCTTGGCTGTATATTGAAAGGAGCGAACATTAAAGGTGCTGTTGAAGAGAAAGGAATTGAAGTGATGGGGAAGCTAGTGGATAAACAATTACAGATCATTGACGAAGCACAAGAGAAGGCTGAAAATTTCTTAAAGAAAGAGGTTTGATACCTTTATCTCATTTCACCCCTTTCCTTTACCAATTTGAGATAGACTAAAATGGGCTGGGGGCGGGCCTTAATCGACGGTGGGAAGAAGATCTTTTTGGTACCTAGCCGTCTCTCGAGATATTGAGTGATCTAGGTTTCATTTTATTTTATTTTCAGGGTTTTCCCTATCTCAAATATATGCTGTGTTGATAAATATATACACTCTCTGCTTTTCAAGTCAGAGAGCCCTTTGGCAGTAACTTTCCGAGCTTGCATTCTCGTCACTTTTTCGTCGGCCTCCTCTCGGAATTTTTTCAGGATCACTTCTAAGTTCATTAATTTTCAATTTTCAATTTTCATTGGTTCTCAAAAAGCTGACATCGACAAGAGTCAGTCTCTAAGAAACCACTTTTACCAGAGGAACAATCTCTCTTGGAGAAAGGCCCTAAATTTGCCCCAACGCCAACTAACATACCTCATAAGAACATCTTGGCTGAAATTGAAGCTGCCGTCCGCCACTGCCTCATGATTCCAAAGATGCAGTTAGAACAAGTTCTGCTGCCATTCTTCATAGGGAACGACTACCGGCCCACAATAATGTTTCCAAAGAAGAAAGAAAAGCCTTAAACAACCTTAAGAAAGACCAGTCCAGAGTCGTAATGAAGGACGACAAGGGGAATTGTTTTGTTGTCATGGATAGATCTGACTATGACAACAAGATGGAAACCTTACTCAACGACAGATCCACCTATGAAGTAGTTTCCACATCTGCTTTCCGCCGAACTGAACGTGAACTGAACGCTATGCTTCTTTCCCTAAAGAGACAGCTAAAGATAGATGAACCAACATACCGCAAACTTCACTCAACTGACGGCACACCACCAGGGATTCGCGGTTCCGTTAAGCGCCATAAAGAAGGGAACCCGCTGAGGCCCATCGTCACCTGTATTGGCTCAGCGCTCTACAACACGTCCAAATTTCTAACGGATATCCTTTCTACGCTTCAGAATCGTATCTGTTACCAACTCCTTGCAGTTTTCCAAAGAATTATCTGATATCGAGATTGATGATAATGAAGTTTTGGTCTATTTTGATGTTGTGTCACTGTTCACCGCAATCCCTGTAGGTAAAGCGTGCATGTACATAAAAAAGACACTTGAACAAGATGCCACTCTTTCTTCAAGGACAAATTTGGACATTGATGACATCACTACACTTCTTAAATTCACCTTATCCAACAACTATTTTGCATTCAATGACAGAATTTACAAACAAGTCCATGGCTGTGCGATGGGCAGTCTTATCAGCCCCGTTGTGGCCAATCTTTGCATGGAGAAGATCGAAGACTTCGCAATAAATAATTCATCTGCCCCCCCCCCCCCCCAAATTTTGGAAAAGGTGCGTGGACGATAGTTTTTGCATCATTAGAAAGAACGATGTTTCAGCCTCCCATGACACTTTAAATTCAATTGACACAAACAAACATCTCGTTTACCATCGAGACCGAATGTAATGGAAAGATCTCTTTTCCCGACACTCTGGTCTCCCGGAGAAATGAAGTCATCGTTGTTGATGTTTACAGAAAGCCCGCTCATACAGACAGATATTTAGATTTTAATTCCCATCACGACAGACAATACAAGGTCAGCACAGCATCAACTCTCCTACACAGGGTTCTAAATCTACCCAATTCCTCCGAAGGAAAAAAGCAGGAACTTAATTATGTCCATGCAGCTTAGGAGTCCAACGGCTGTCCATCCATGTTTATCAAAAACACAGAGGCTAGAAAAACTCGATCCTCAATAACAATTGTATCCCCAGAGGAACTTGTTGGAATGTTTTTCAAGATGGTTGAACCAATCGAGTCACGCAAGTCTTTCGTTTCTCTTCCTTACATCAAAGGAGTAACTGAACCTTTGACACGCGTCCTCAAAAAACATGATGTCACAGTTGTAAACAAACCATTTACCACTCTACAACAACGGTTCCCAGTTCCGAAATTCCGACCTTTGATGCAATCGCAGACGAACGTTATGTATAAAATTCCCTGTGCAAATTGTTCGTGGTGTTACATTGGGGAAACCAGTAGAGCTTTTAATACCCGAAAAAAAGAACATTTGAGAAATATCAAAACTGCGGCCAAAGGTTCTAGAATTGCTAATCACGCCTTGTCCAACAACCACGTCATTGATTTTTAAAACGCGTCAATTATTGACAAAGGCACCTTTAGAACCAGAATAACATTAGAAGCGTGACATACCAGAGTGACACCTAACGCAGATAACAATTCTTGCCCGTTACCTGGACAATACAGCATTCTTTTTAACAAATATTCATAATCATTTACATTCTCATTATTTCGCAGTTCATGTCTTTATTGAAATGTTCTCGTCGCTTTCCTATCATTCATTTTACCCGTTGAAGACTGCACTTCGGGCAGTCGAAGGCTTGTAGTTTTTAATCATTTTAGACAGAGATCGTTTTTAAATTTCAACAATGCTTCATCCTGACTGCGGCCCTTCAATATTTTCAAGAATTATGCTGTCTTAGCACAATAACAGTTAAGCAAGGGAGACTTTCTCAATTAAAATTTAGGCAATTTACCAACAGTTTTGGGAAATCAAACGAGAACATTGGCCTGGAGGGTAAGTGTGTAGGGTCTTCGCGTACGGAATGTTTTTTTTTTTTCGTTTTTATCATTCGATCAATCATTAGGGTGTCTCTTTGTCTTGTCGCTTTTTCTCGTCGTTCGTTAGTATTTTTTCGTTGGTTAGTTAGCCTCTGTCGTTTCTATGTCACGTATCTTCGTTCATTAGTTTCTTTCGTGATATAGGCGTTAGTTGCACTTTAAGTTAGCTAGTCGTTTTCGCATATATAAATTAGTTTTTCTCAGTTCGGAGTTTACTCTTACGTTAGTCATACAGTGGTTCGCTTTAAGCAGTTACTCGAGTTCGTCTTTATTTCGCCTTTGGGAAGTTTATATTCGTCCAGCAGTTTCGTAGAAATCGTAACAATATAAGTATTGTCATTTCAAGTTTGTTCAGTTCGTTCACTGTATTTCTTTCCTGTCACTTTTACTAGTCAATTGTGGTAATTTCGTATTCATTTATTGTTTTAAGTTTCAACCCACATACCGTCAACACCATTCGTACCGAATAAATTGTCTTTATAATCGTGGTGTTGTGAGGTTACGATTACTGCAGGTACAAAGGGCACTGAATCCATGAGCTTGTTGGCAGCCAAAGAAGGTGTCGTTTTTTATCAGTTCTCGTTAAGATAAGATGAAATACTTTATTATTCACGGAATTCATAAAATTAAGCAGTAACCGTGAAATATCACTAACCTTTTTCCCAACCTTTTGGCAGATAACATTAGACATCGTACCCGATAAATCCTGGCAAACCGATGATATGTTCGTCCCAGCCGGTTACCACATCAACTCGCACATCTCCAGTGAGGACAGCGCTCCCAAGGAAGTGGGTGAGCCACCCTATACCTATCCAGCAGGCGTTGGGAACGTGTTAATGAACGGCTGTTGGGGCACTGGGTACCAAGAGGGAGATCCTTGCGTCGCTGCAAGGTGGAAATCGGAAGCATGCTTGGTACGTTAGTGGTTCCGTTTTCTTCATAGAAACGGTTGGTTCTGACTTTGCAAAAGCCAGGAACTCCATACATCTATATCAAAACCATCAATGCTGCAGATTAAGTCCAAATTTAATTGTAAGACTTAAGACTTACAGGCAATCGTAGGATTCAGCTGTTCTCGGAAGACATTTCCCCCTTAATTTCGTTCCCACTCGATGGATTAAGGGGCCAACTGTCGTTGCTTTCCTGTCTCACTTCTGCAGAACTTGATCGACGGCGCGGCATTCATGGGTGTTGGATTTGACGGGCTTGGTGAGTACAGCCCCGATTCAAGAAAAATGAGCATCGTGCAACGAAACTGCGCTGGGAAGGCAACGTAAGAATGATATTCCTCTCTTTGATATTGCCCTGCTTTATTGCTCAGAATTGTACTGCTTTTTTCTTTAAA
Source organism: Stylophora pistillata (assembly GCF_964205215.1). Lineage (NCBI taxonomy): Eukaryota > Metazoa > Cnidaria > Anthozoa > Scleractinia > Pocilloporidae > Stylophora > Stylophora pistillata. The sequence continues at coordinate 8,801,533 of NC_142522.1, read as the reverse complement.
CAAACAATGGTACAAAGTATGCTTGATCTCCACTTTACTGTTTCGACTTAAAAGTGCTGCTTACTTTCATAAAAGGCCTGCTCCCAGTGGGCTTGGTAGCTCTGTCTAGTGCTACAACGGTGTTGCTTAGTGATCATTGGTTCGCACCCCGTTTGAACCTGATTTGTTTAAGTCAGATGTTCATGATTGCTATACGGGCGTGTCTAAATGCAATGACTTCTATTAAGATCTCAAAACGTCACTCTCACCGACGTTTTTTTTCTGTTTTGTTTTTTTTTTTTTTAAAGATACGATGATTACGATGTTCCTGACACGATGAACGTTCACGGCATTTATGACACCAAAGCGTCCATGGTGACCTTTGAGAGCCGCGGTGAGTTTCAGAAATACTTACAAGAAGAGGCTGGGGTGTCCGGGTCGTTCTTTGGCTTCTACGCAGGCGTCAAGACTGGCTGGGGCGAGTCAAAGGCACAAGCCAGCCAGAAGTACATGGCTCTCCTACACGTGGACATCAACAGGTACATACATTTTTCTGTAAATTCACTTTACTTTTGCGGTTTAAGGTTGCTCTATCATTTTGATATAAGTATAGTATAGATGGTGGATCCAAAGAGATGGTCTGGTGGGTCCGGATTCTCCCCCCCCCCCCCCCTCTTCCCTTATCAGCTAGACTTTTTTTAAAAGAGGAAATTTGCCACAAAAAAAGTTTTGAAATATTCTATCTAGATAGATTTTACACCGAGTTTCGAAAGTTATAGTGGATAGCACTTCTGTTGATCGGCTCTGTGGCTGGCCCATTAAACTTGCACCACCTTTTGACACCGTTCGCATGAAAAATTAACACCACGTTTGGGGTAATTTACTTGTTTTAAATTTCTACTCCTCAGCACCATGTGATAATGTCTTACTTTGCACTCTGATTGGCTGATGTGATCGCTTTTCATTTAACTGGACCCTTTATTTCCAACTTTTAGGTATGAGATTTTTATAGACGAAGTAAAGCCCAAGGACTTGAGTTCGTCGTTTTTGAAGGAATTTATGGCCCTGCCGGCCTCTTATTTTGCAGCAGGAGCGCCGGCGAAATATTGTAAGTGTGTTTTTCATGTTTGCTCTTTATTGCATTAAAACATGACGTTTGATTACTATTAATTTTCCTTAATAGAGAGTTTTAGCCTTTTTGTGGCTAGTGCACAGTAAAGAATGCAAGAGTGTCGGTCCGCAATAAATGCCGCATGATGTTCTTAATGTACTACCTACATGTACACTTTATGCTTTGCGTTTCTATCAATTTTGATAGTGGACTTCATACAGAGATGGGGCACATACTACATAAAGTCTGCTAAGTTTGGAGGTCAGCTCCAGATTCGTAAATTCATGGACGCAAGGGATGTATCCAGCAAGAAAGAGTTCGCACGAGAAATGGAAGTGGAATATAAATCCTTGTTCGCCAGTGTTGGAGCAAAGGAGAGTAGAAGGGAGGGAGAGTCGTCTAGGCAACAAGCAAAAACAACATCGACAACGATTCTTGCAATGGGAGGAAGTCAAAAAATTGCTTCTATTTTATCCGATGCATACTCGCCAACTTTCAAGAACGAGTTTAAGGATTGGCTTGCCTCTATTCCTCAATATCCAAAGCCGTTTGAGTTTCAGATGGCTTTAGTTACAACTCTTCTTAACTTCCAACTTCACGATTTGTTTCCCGAAGAGAGAAGAGACTGGGGATGCGAGGGGAATGCTGCTAAACTCGAAGAAGAGCTAACAGCAAATCAAGACAGGTTGAAGTTTTATGAAACGGTGGACTCTAAAGGGACAGTCCAGAAACACTATTGTGAATTTGATAGCCGTAAGTCTCTGGAGGAGGCAATTACCAGGAGAAGGATCAGCTTAACTAGAGCCATTGAGGTCTACATGAAGGAGGTAAGCCAAGGCATAAAATTCCAGCCGGCCTTTTATAGGTATTGCACACTTTGTAATATTTAAGAGACACACAGTGGTCCAACGTTTAATACGCTGATACGCGAACTCTGAGTCGAGAATTGAAACGCCAAACAGTAAACTGATCCTTAACTTCCTTGCATCTTGACTTTTGTCGTCTTTATCACATTGACCAATATTTTTCTCAATTTGCTCTCAAATAAATCACAACTAAATCACGACATGAGAAAGTATAGCTAGAACTGATCGCTTTCCCCCCAGAGTATAGCCAAGACAACTAAAGGAAATATCATTGGATGACAAATTTCTCAATCGCTGTTTCATTTATTTATTTCTTTGTTTATTCATTTTGCAAGGGTCCGAATTCGATTACGGACATTCAGTTACAACCATGCAATAAAGACAGCCAAATAGCGTCAGGGGCCGCACAACTGGAAAAACCAAACCAAGCCGACGGAGTAGTAAAACACGACAGGATGGTCGGCCTCAGCTGGCAGCATATCACCAAAGGCAAAGCGTTATTCCGAGTTATCTTCGACATGAAAAACGATCTGAAAGGAACCAAGGACTTCAGCGACAATTAAAGAAACATGAGTCGTTTGATTCGCTACAAAGATGGCAAATGGTTCACAGCTGAAAATGGTTCACCTCTACAACGCCTTCAAGAATGGAAAAAGCGGCGATCCTCAACAGCATAAAATATCGATTCTTGGTCTCGTGCTTTCCTTCAATCAAAACACAGGTGGGCTGACCCTTTTGTCACGTGATTTTGAAGCGTCAAGAGAGTTCTTTCCAAACCTACACGATGCACTTGCTGGAAGAGAGCTGGGGCGAGCCGTTTTAGATTCCAGTACCCCTACGTCTGGAGCTTCAAAGCGTGAAACCTTAACTGATCCTCCTTGCAATATCAAGTGGTCAAATGCCCTCCGGTTTGATCCTACTGAAGCCAAAGGGAAGTGTCTCCATTTCACAGCCTCTAGTGAGGGAAACATTTTTGTCGTGTTCGCAACTTTACCAATCGATAAGACCTCCTGGTATTATATAGGAATTACACCTCGGAAAGTGGCAATTTACAAGGTAATTCATCCGTAGATGTATGCAAATACCTCCATATCATGTAATTATCTTATGCAGCAACATAAGGTCCACCCTTAGCCTGATAACAAAGCACATGTTCTACGCACTCACGGCACCAAATTGATCTACCGGAAAAGGCAATAACCTGGCAATTGAAACCCTGGTCTAATCTATTGGCATGCACAAAAGGAGAGGCTTATAATCGCACCATTAAAATAGAAACAATAGCTGGGTTTTCAAATCGTTTTTTGTCAATACTAAAACGCAAAAGTGGCGTTTGCAAATTTATCCTGTGTAAAGAGCGTTTTCAAAAATTTCCTTTTCGGTGAACAAGTTATCGAAACTGTAACAGAGGTCAAATTGGATCATTACAAATCAAACACTCTTTCTTTCATCAGGGATTCGCACTCAAGACCTCCACGACAAACATCAACGCAAGAGGTCTGGGTGACCCAAACCTGCTTCAGTCATACTTTGTGTGCGTCACCGAGTCCGAGTCAAGTACACTCATTGAATATGGTAAAACGCTGGGAACCACCCAAAGTGGGGACGTGTATCTCAACATGCTTGACCTCGACATGCCGCTGAATGCTCGCTTTTACGCATTTGGGAATGGGGACAAGAAGGCTGACGTCATTGCTGTACACATAGTAACACGGGATCAAACAAAAGCCGAGTGTAGAGGCGACACATTTATGGACCTGACTACAAGGCTGTGCACGCAACAATGTCACGAAGACTGCGATCCCTTACATGGTAATTTATTTTTTACATATCTTCGGCTGAATTTACACATGAAGACTGCGATCCCTTATATGCTGATTTATTTTTTACATATCTTCCGCTGAATTTACTCGGAAACTATGGCGTTATGTTACGCAAATTCCGTTTAAGTAAGACAAGCAAATAAGATTTGAAAAAAAAAAAAAAGTACCTTTCGGTGCTTTTGAATTGATTTTCTCGATTTTATTTTCAGGTTGTAACACGCTGTCATCAGGGAATCCTTTACCAACTGAGTGCAATGTTTGCCGAGTAGCCAAAGATAAGAAAACCGACAGCTGTCTTCCAGAGTGTCCCCCTGAAAAATTCCTCACAGCTGATAAGTTGTGTCTTGACTTAACTTGTAAGTAAGAGCCGGATGCTCCTAAAATGAGCAATTTTCACTTAATGTAAAGTATTCCGGGATTGCACGAGTTTTACTTTCCCTCACGCCTAAATTAGCTACGGTTTGTGTGAGACGACATTTGAGGAAAAAAACCTGTTACTGGAGCAAGCCTTAGTTGGGAAAGCTAAGAAAGGCTTTGCCCCAGACAAGCCAGGGCAAATAGGAAAAAAAAAGCCAAAAAGACACCTGGAAGCGAGATTTTTAGGCTGAGATGAAGAATCGAGGCTACACCTGGATCACACTCTAGAGTAGCTCAGGACAGGACGACGTGGAGTAGTGAGATCGTCGATCGAAGGCCTATACTCCAGGAGGAGCTAAGGGCATCCTTGTCTTTTGTAGAATTGCTCTGGTCATTATAGAAATGTGCATGCTCTGATTTATCACTCTGATTGCGTAACATCTCGCTATAATGACCTCACGCAAGGTGATTGTAGCAGGGGCGCGGAATTTCAAAATAACTGCTTCGCGTTTTGTCAATGTTACCGAGGAAACGAAACACGATGGAAGAGGCACGAAGTTTCGCGTAACAATTTTCATAAGAAGTTAGTATTTGACGTTTTTGCCGATTGAATTAAATAGAAATCTTTCATTCTGGTGAAGACTGGCTGCTTATCTCAATAGAAGCCTATGAATCAAAACAATTGGAACAGAATTGCTTCAACGACAAAACGAATATACAGCAGAATTCAAAAGCACCTAAGCAATTGTACTAAAACAATTATTCGCCTCAGGCTCAGTAAATATTATTGAATAATCCTTCGACTTCGTCTCGGGGATTATTGAACTTTAGTATATACACACTCAGTGATCTTGGCGTTTCAAGCAATCTGATTGGTTCGTTATCTCTCGGGTTATTCAACAACATACACCTCCGAGCGAGTGGATAATGTGAAAAACAAAATGGCGGGTGTAAACTCGCGTTTCGCTAAAGTTTCAGAAGCAGAAATTGCCTTTAAATGGCTTCCCTTTAATTATTGTCGAGTTCACTTGGTGTGTATATACTAGAACAATTATTCTTTTCAATTTCGGTGAATAGTGGCTTTCGGTAAACATTCAGTCACTATTACCCTCGATTTCAAATAATAATTGTCAAATATTCATTGAGCCTGAGGCGAATCATTCTTATGCATATGACTCACTGTGTGAGGCGAGATTAGTATTTGAAACCGCCAGATCAATAAAAAAATATATTTTTTGGAAAATTCTCCACACTTACAGTATGTATCCATCCGTTACCATGAGTTAATGAGTGTTCTTTTGTGTTCGTGTTACAGCAACTTATGACATGGAGTTCCAAAACGATGGCAGCGCCCCAAGGGCGATTGTTTGGGAGATACCCGAGTTACAAGCTTTAACCCTGTGCTTTTGGATTCGTCTTCCTCAAGGCTACGCCAAGAAAACACCTTCTGCCTACCCTATAATCGAGTACAAAACTGGAAGAATTGAAAGAGATGAATTAGTCTTGGTAAGCTTGTATGAAGACCGGAAGACAGAAGATATCAAACTGGATCTGACCTTCGAGGTAGGAGGAGGGGAAGAGTAAGTCCAAAGCTATGTTTTCATTGCACAGTTAGCCCTGCGTCTTCATAGGAACTTATTTTGAATCTCTAAGTACCTACAATAGTGTTCAAAAATCCTATATTTGAAGAAGAATACAGTGTGGAAAAGCACAATCCCCAGCCTTCACCAGAAGAAGCGCCCGCAAAATCTTAGATCTTTTGTAGAGCATAGTATCTGATCATTGATTGTTTCCTGTATCAATGCAGGCTATCAGTAGGCGTCTTCAAAGATCAAACCTGGCACCAGATCTGCATTTCTTGGGCAGGTCACAGTGGGGTGACCATACAGTACCTGGATGGCGTGCGGGAGGTGGCAGACACTCGACACATAGGAACCTTGAAAGGCGGGGCAACGCTGGCAGTCGGTCATCACACGGAGTATGTTTATCAAATAACCGCCTTGAATCTGTGGGACACAGTGATACCTCCCGAGGAGATCGCCGAGTTCGCCACAGCGTCTCACAAAGGAAATGGAAATGTGAAAACCTGGGAAGATTTTTATGATCTTGCAGTTAAAGCAAAAATTAAAATTAACACGCCTTCACATTGTCGTGTAAGCCCAAGTGATGCGCAATAAATAGCATGTAAAATCTTCGACTGATCATCACTGGTCACATTATTCAGAATAAAAAGTTATTTAAACTGGCACCATGCTATGTTTTAAACCTGCGTTGTCTGTGATAACTTTAATGTGATGGGTGATGTGGGAAAAGCAGGGATCCAGTTGAAAGATGGCTCCAGCGCAAAGCTTACGGGCCATGTTTCAGAGGCGACAGACGAAGATACCCAACTGATGGTAAGGATCTCGAACTTGGTTAGGAGACGTTTCACATGTCCTACCCACTATACAGCTCTTCAAATTTTGTAAGCTTCTAGCAGTAATTCGAATCCTTTTTAGAAATCCTCACGTGATGCACTCGAAAGGCTATTTCGTCGCTTTTTAAATTTTGATGTTCATCGTTTTGAAAATTGGATTAATTTTAGCTAACCTTTTCTCCTACCCTCCAAAACCTCTATCTTGATAAAAACAAGGAGCTAAAAACCCATCTTGAAAATTTGAAATTTAGCAGCATGAACCCACCCAGCGAGCCGTCCTGCAGGGCACTGCCTGCTTAACCGACCAAACGCAGTGCGGATATAGACAGAGAGAGAATAATAGTCGTTCTTTTACGGTTGCTTGCATTCTATGCTTATTTTATCTTTATTTTACATTTACCTTAAAAGATCCATTGTGCGAAGTAAACGTAGACATGTCAATCTCTCCGATTCGAATGGAACGAAATATTTTTTTTCTTGGAAATGTTTCAACGGAAACCCTCAATCAGTATTCATCAAATGAAAAAATAAAAGGTTTCCGTCAAATTCTTCTAAATATGTCTTCGGATCGTAGAATGAACATTTTGCTTAATTTCTCTGGTTTCCTTGGTAACTTTCCGATCTTCTTAAACACAATTTTAAATCGCAATAGCGTGTTTCACTTTCGACTTTCGATTTGACGAAGGTACACGCCGAAACATTCTGACGTCAAATCAGGTTGCACCCCGCAAAAAGAGGACGTTTTGTGAAATCTTTGTTCCTGCTACAGATTTTGCCCTCGACATACGTAGCCGAAAGGCAACCCCGTCTAAATTTGTGCGATGATCGCAGCGATGAAAGGGGTCTTAGTGATTTGTTTAGGAAGCGATACACAAGATGCGGTCTGTTGAGCCTTGTTGCAGCGATTTATCGCGTCGCTCTTCCCCGCCTTAATTACCGAGAGCAACAAAAGTTTTAGAAATGAGTAAAGTCTACTACTGTAAGTTAAACGACTCATTCCGATGAATTTTTCCACCTATGATCATTTCTTTAGTGTCCGCTGTTTCTCTGCGTGCTCAACAGTTTTCTCCTCCACATACAGTCCTTTCCTTCGTCTAACGCTGTTCATGTACTTTCAAGCTTGGTTTTCTGAATCAGCTTTCTCACCGAAATGTGTGTATTCTTTCTCCGTTGTGGGAACCCAAAAAGGGTCGATACCAACAACCTACAGAAAACAACAACAACAGCGAACATAAACATTACTACAACAAACATATGAAACATATGTGTGAACTGCGGTTATGAGACGTTATTCACTATTGCTCAAATAGTGCTTTACTGCGAAGGATCGTTCTCATATACGTCTCATAACCGCAGTTCACACATATGTTTCATATGTTTGTTGTTGTTTGATTTATCATCTACGGGTTTATATCGAATTAATTTGATGGCCTGCTCCCAGTTGGCTTGTTAGCTCAATTGGTAGAGCGCTGCACTACTATCGCAGAGGTCAGTGGTTCGAATCCCGTACAGGCCTGAAATTTTTTTCAGGTCTGATTTTCACTATTGCTCAAATAGTGCTTTACTGCGAAGGATCGTTCTCATATACATAAACATTACTATATTGTGGACTACATCTGACTCATCGCCAACCCCTTTACATTCATTGATACCCTTCCGCGCGCCCCCTTCACTTCCTTCTCCTTCCCCCCTCCCCTGACGGTACGCTTTAGTAATTCCGTGTCAGTTTAAGTAAACATTACTACCTCCATGCAACAAAGTAATATAAGGATTTTAACTCAGACGGTCAGAAGTGCTTTTCCTCAAGCTGTTAGTTCATACTACACTCAGACCTCTTCAAAAGGCCATATAAGCCATGAAGACGCGTGGCCGTTGAAGAAAGGTGTTCGTAACAGGCTCTTGAGCTTATCCCGATTTCGCGGGAAGAAAGGATGAAGGATGAAGCGATCGTAAGGCTTGCTACCCCTACCCCTCCCCCCCCACTTTCCCCCACCTCTGAATGGGATGATAGTCCATCGCAAAGTTAACAATACGCATTAATAATTCGGCCAGTACTCTTTAATAATCCTAAATGGAGAGAGGCATTTTGAGGCTAAAGGACAAAAGGACGATGAACTAGCCGGGCTGACCTCTCGAGTGGGTGGCCTTTATGGACATTCAATTGTATCCAATAAACCCTTAAAAATACTGCAAGGTTCTATGATAATAACAGGAAAAGAGCACTAATACCATAAGTGTTACTTCAAGTAAAGAAATCGATTCAGGAGTTTAAAAAATCTCACCTCCCAATGGCTAAACACAAGCTATGGACTCGCAAGTCCGCTTGTTCGCTTTCTTATTTCTTCAGCAAATCCAAGACTTTCCGCAACCGGAAGTACGGCCGTGACGTCAAACACGTCTGAACCTTCCTTTATTTCCTCCCTCAGTACCCGTACCTCCCGTTTGGCTAAAACCGCGTACATTCGACCCAGGACCTCCGCTGTTGCTTGAATGTCACATGTGTATATAGCTACCATGAGGTGCACCGCCTGAAGCAAAAAAGTGCGCCTGCAGCCTTCCTTGACAGCAGACATCAGCTGTCCAGAAAATGGTCCGAACCTATCAAGTCTTTGTGATAGAGCAATTTTCGAACCTCTATCCTCAGAATCTGTTGAAAATTTCTTTGGATCATCGTTCTTTTCACAGCTCATTTCGTTAATTTTGTCTTCATGTTTGCGTGCTTCGTTTTCGTTAATATTCCCGTCAACGTTACAATCTTCATTCTTCGATACATGTTCCTGCCCTAGATTCTTTCCTCTGCTCATTCCTGTAGTAGCAACTGTGTTTGAACCTGGATCCAGTGAAATCCAATCTTCTACGACAAAGCAGACTCCCATCAAGGGTTCTTCGCAGAGCGGACCAGCTAATGTTGCAAGCTGAAAATCACTAACGATACTATTATCATATTCGCGGCAACTGCTTTCTGGTGACGAACAAGTGTTTCCTGTAGCGAGCGGAAAATATGTAAGAGGTTATTGCAGTCGCAGTTTTGACATTGTAAGAGTGTTTTGTTTTGTCCATATTTTGTTGCTTTTCCTTGCCGTTACACTGGGACTTTAATACTTACTTTTCGCTTGTGAAAATCAACAGCAAAAAAATTGTAAAACAACTAATATATGAACGATTAAGGGCGTTGCATACATTTTTCTCAACCATAGAGAGCATCTACAAATTATCTCTCTTTAACAAGCAAATTACAAGCATACAGCTTCTTGCGGGCGAAAAACGACGAGTCACTACTTATGTTGATAATCAAACTTAAAGTCTTACAAATTGCTTTGTCGAGATTACAAAGGAAATCAACGCCAACAAGAAAATATTTCAACCTTCTAAGATAGAGAGGGAGAAAATAGATTATAAAAGGAACAATCAATCAAAAAATCGAACGTACCTAACAGACCCGAACTTTGCCACATAGAAGGCCGTTTATAGCCTGGTATTCTATTCAGTAAAACATTGCTGCCAATCCTACGAGGACCAAATGCCCAGATATCATCTGCAGCTCCATCCCAAATGGTCCCTGCCTCTTTAAAAGCGGTGCAGAGCTCTTGATAGAGGCCTTTCAACGATTCTCTCGTGGGAAGTTTAACTTGATCTACCAGCTGCCTCCGCTCTGCTAAGCTCGTGGCTGATGACACCGTCACTAAGATTTTTATCAAATCACTTTTCTTCTCAAGTAACTGCGTAACATCGTCTGGCAATGGTAGAGCCCTCACTTGGAAACTACAGAGTTTGTTTGCCGTCTTGATTTCAGTGATTCCTCTGTCTTTATCCAAGACATTTTTTCGCTTTCCTCTTTTTCGGTATCGATTTGTTTCGGCTGGGTCGAGTTTGTCTCGCTGATAATAGCTTCGTTCACCCTGTCAACAGTAGGAGGAACAACGATGGTTTCTCGGAACGGAACAATAGGCGCTGATACATTGAGTTTAATGCCAGTGAAGAGCTTCTCTAGATCATCAATACAGCGCTCAAGATGGACTTCTCCTGCGCCCACGATCACGTGCTCACCTAAAGAAACAAATAAATAACAGTTGGTTGAATAAGGTCCATCATGCATCTTGACTTGTCTGCTCCCTGTGGCTTGGTAGTGTTTTACAGATTTTTCCTGCCGTAAAAGCGTTCAAGCACAAAGAAACGACACTTTAATGCAGCAACAGATGATATAAAAACCACTAATGGGCCACACAAAGCTGGTCGTAATAATATGGGGGGTCTGGTCCGGCTTTTAATGGTTGTGACACATAATTGGCCCCTGAGTGGGAGATACGTGAGCCCAATGGTTAGCAAGCTTGGCTCCGATCGATGTAAGATATAATGGGCCTCTATGCTCCTGACATTAAGAAAACTTACCAGTTTCCTGGACTAAAGTCTCAACACAAGGATCCGCCTGGTTAAGAAGTCTCATTCCCCTGGCTAGCGCGGGCATGTCGGCCGGGTGGAACGGTTCCACTGCCACACGGACAATGGGACGAGCCTCGATTGGAAGAGCAGTGAAGGGTGGACAGGCAGCAGTGCTAGAGACTGTGGCAGACTTGAGCACGTGACTCTCAAGGTCGCCAATCCCCAACACATTCCCGGCCGGGACAGAGTCCAGGGCTTCGAGTTCTCGTCCCATGAGCAAATAAAGGTCTTGCACAGTGAATGCAGCCACATGTTGATTTGTACCTCGATCTACAGATTTCGCCACTGCAAGTCCCTCGTTTGTCTCTTCTTTGTTAGCGCTAAAAAGGCGACAGGTAAAAAAGAGAGAAACAAAATCATTACAAATCTAACAGAAAGGAAGTAACAGATGACTTTATACAAAGACAACAGAACAACTACTTAGATTCTAACGCGGAGAAAGTTTTGTACTTTACGACGCCATAGAGCAAGATAGGGAGTCTGAGTCCAGTAAGCTTCTTTGAACACAAACTTTAATTACTTAAGAGGCAGGTTACCTTTAGAACTAACGATATAACAACAACATGACAACGACTAACTTATCTCAATGTTCACTCGTGTAACTCGAGAACTAGATTGGAATGTACGAAGTGATTACATAATCAGTCCAGAAAGTTTCATAACATTCGAGGGTTACATAACCTTTAAGAGTTACATAAGAAAGATCAGCTGATCGACATTCAAGAACGGTCTCGTCGAAGAAAAGGAAATGTTGACTTCTGAAAGGTTCTAAATATCATAACATCTTTCTCTTCTTCTATTTTTTTTTTTAACTATAACTCAATGTCAAACTTTTTAGGTGGCTTGATCAATCGTCCATGTCGTGTCCTTATCTCAGTTATAGTAGCTTCTTGAGGTGGTCTTGCACTCAGCTCTGTTGTTTGAGGTGTTGGGGGTAGTTGAGATCTAGGAGGGGACGTGGATGTTTCTACTTGAGAACTAGCTGGAGGGGGGTGTTTCTGTTCCTGCAGATTGTCTAGAACAGTCAGGTCATCTTCGTCCATTTTGAAGGGGATTTCTTGAAGTGGTTCCATGGTAGAACGCAACTGCTTCCGATTACGCCTGTAAAATCTACCATTGACTTCAACTTTGTAACTGCGAGATGCGACTTTAGAAGAAACAACTGCTTTTGACCACTTTGTTTCTCCAGGCATTTTCATGCGCACTATGTCACCTGATTTGAGTTCTGAGAGTTGTTTAGCATACTGGTCGAAATGTTTCGCTTGCTTGACACAATCCCTTTTGAGAAGATCACTAACTGTTTGGTCAGTCTAGAGTAAAGATTCTGAGAAGAGTAGAAATGTCTTAGTTCGGCGACCAAAAAGTCGTTGGCATGGAGACATACCTGTCGCAGCAGTGGGGGTGTTATGGTGATCCAATAAACCAAGATATGGATCGGATTGGGACAGAAGAGCTTTCTTCATTAAAGTCTTGCAGGTTTTGACTGCACTTTCGGCCATCCCATTAGCTTGTGGATAGTGTGGTGACGTAGTGACGTGAGTGAACTTCCATGTTGCTGCAAATCTTCGGAACTCTGAGGATATATGCTGAAGACCATTGTCAGAAGCTACCTAATCGGGTACCCCATTTCGCGAAAAATGCATCTTCAGCTTGTGAATGATTGTCTGGGACGAAGTGTCGGGAAGATGATCCAGCTCGTTAAGGTTGCTGTAGTAATCAACTAATACAAGGTAGTTTCGGTTCTTGAAGGTAAAAAAATCTGTTCTAACTCGTTGCCATGGCCTGTCAGGAACTGGGTGAGGCTGAAGAGGTTCGCTGGCTTGTTCAGGTCTCACGCTTTGGCATATAGAGCATTTATCAATACGATTCTTGAGTTGTGCAGACATTCTTGGCCAGAAGAAAACCTCTCTGGCCCTTCGAAGGCATGCTTGGAGTCCCTGATGAGACTTGTGTGTTTCCTCTATCATATCACGGCGAAGGCTATCTGGGACAACGATCTTCGCTCCTTTAAAAACTAGGCTATTTTGGAGCGTCATTTCATCTCGGTATTTGAAGAAAGACTGTGCGCTTGAGGGTACCATGGAAGTTTTTGTAGGCCAGCCAGCGCGTATAACTTGTGACAACGCCTGTAAAGATTCATCCTTAGCCGTTTCCACTTAAAACTTGGCAAGTGTCGACTCTGATATCGACAAGTCTTCAACAAAGTTGACAGTTTCTAGATCTTTATAGCAGGATGAGGTGCTGGCATTTGGCATCTTTGACTGCCTAGGTAGAACGCGAGAGAGTGCGTCAGCAATATACATCTCTTTGCCTGGCTTGTAAGTGAGATTCAGGTCAAATCTTTAAAGACGAAGCATCATACGCTGTAATCTCTTAGAAGCTGTATTGATTGGCTTCCTCTGTATAGCAATCAGAGGCTTGTGATCTGTTTCGACTGTGACGTGCTTGCCATAAATGTAATGTTCGAAGTGCTCACAAGAGAACACAACAGCTAGGAGCTCCTTCTCAATTTGAGCGTAATTTTGCTCTGTCGACGTCAGTGCTCTGTTAGCGTAGTGAACTGGCTGTCCTTCCTGAAGTAGAGTTGCGCCAATGCCATATTGTGAGGCATTGCACTGTATAGTGACATTCTTGCTCACGTCAAAGTACTGTAGGACTGGTGCTTTAGTGATGAGCTCTTTTATCTCCTTGAAGGCTTTATCTTGAGGGTGTTGCCAATGCCATTCTATTTCCTTCTTTTCCACTGTTTTAAGGGCTGTGATGCTGTAGACAGATATTGGGAGAATTTCGCCAGATACTGCACCATTCCTAAAAACGTTCTGAGTTCTGCGAGATTAGTGGGCACTGAGTAGCCCACTACAGCCTGTACCTTTTACGGGTCAGGCTTTGGACCTTCCGCTGTAAGGAGGTGTCCTATGAAAGGGACTTGTGACTGTCGAAGTTTCAACTTCTCGCTGTTGAGAGTGAGGTTTCTTTCTCTTGCGCGATTGAGGAAAGCCACGAGATTCTGATCATGGTTGGCAATTGCAGCTTCATTAGAGTATCCAAAACCGCAAACTAGGAAATCATCGGCGATGACTTCAACACCTGTGAGTCCTTCTACTAGCTCGTGCATTCGTTGTTGCCATACTCCCGGGGCTGAGTTTATTCCGAATGGCATTCTGAGCCATCGATAGCGACCAAAAGGTGTGTTCATGGTTGTCAAGTAACTACTCTTTTCGTCAAGTTGTACCTGCCAGAATCCACATTTGGCATCTAACACGCTAAAGACTTTAGCACCATTAAGGCGGGTAGCTACTTCCTCGATAGTTGGAAGTGGATAATGCGAGCGTTGCACTGCGCGGTTGAGATCTCGAGGATCTAGACATACTCTTAGTTTCCCTCAGATTTCTTCACTATAACAAGGCTAGAAACCCATGATGTCGGCTCAATTACCTTGGCGAGGATACCAAACTTCACCATGGTATCCAGCTCTAACTTGAGGGTATCTCGAAGTGGGACTGGTACTTTACGAGGCGAATGTACAACCGCGCGGAAACCTTCGTCCACTTGAATGGAGCAGGTTCCTTCAAGGCATCCAATTCCAGTGAAGATATCGGTAAATTCATATAGGTAGGATCACTTCTAACATTTGACGAGACGTCAATTCTTTCGTCGTGAGTCGCGTTTACGTCAGCATCTAAGATTTTGACCAGGTTCATCTTTTCACACGTCGTTCGACAGAAGAGTGGTGTCAAATCTTCCTTCACAATGTGATAAAGAACTCCATATTTTCTTCCTTTCTGTTCAGTAAATAGGTGGATTTGACCAAGTGGCCAGACTACAGTCTTGTTGTGCATGATGAGCCTTGTAAACGACTGTTCAAGGTTTTTACACTGTTTGTCTCCTGTAGCTCGGATGTAGGCACTTTTGAGGAGGATGTTACATGAAGCACCTGAATCAATCTGAAGTTGTACTTCGGCATTATTATTAAGGCACGCTGTCACATAAGCTGATGTGGGGGAGGGTTTATGGCTGTAGATTTCACAATCTTGTAAGTGATTGACAGAGCGAGAGTC
Source organism: Stylophora pistillata (assembly GCF_964205215.1). Lineage (NCBI taxonomy): Eukaryota > Metazoa > Cnidaria > Anthozoa > Scleractinia > Pocilloporidae > Stylophora > Stylophora pistillata. The sequence goes on along the minus strand of NC_142522.1, from coordinate 8,786,483 downwards.
GCATTTTTTTGCAAAGTGTCCTTCTTTGCCACATTTGGAGCATTTCTTGCCAAAAGCTGGACAAGCTGACATTTTCATCTCGTGAACAGTACCACAAAACTTGCATTCTCGAGTGTATAAATTGTTGGGGTTACCAGAACGTTTTCCTCTTGGCTTGCACAAAGGAGTCCACTTCTTACCTGAGGCGTGTTTATGCGGTGTTGCATCCTCAGTCTGGGTCTTAGGCGGTTTCGTTTTCTTGGCCTTTACCCTATTCACATTAGCTTCTTCGGTTGTCATGTCTAATGCGCGTATATCAGTTAACTCTTGTGTTCGCAAAATATCCAAGGCGTTATCCAAAGTGGATCTTTCTTCTCTAAAAGTTTCTTGCGTGATCAATCATTCTTGACTCCAAGGATGAGGCGGTCTCTTATCAAGCTGTCTCTTAGGTTCATGAACCCACAGTGTTCAGAAAGGCGCATCAGTGCTGTGCAATATTGATCGACACTTTCTCCTGGTTCTTGCTCTCTCTTGCTGAAGAGGCATCGTTCATACATCTGATTTCGTTGCGGCAGACAACGAGATTCAAATTTAGCCAGGACGTCATCAATTTTGTCGGCGCTTTCGTGTTCAGCTAAGGTAAAGGTGACAAACAGTTGGACTCCTTCTCTTCCAACGATGTTAAGAAAATGGGCAACACGGACTGGGCCGTCCTTTTGACTGATTCCAGCCGCAAGTTCATAGATTTGCCATGCTCTCTTAAAGTGTAACCAGTTATCGCCTCTACGTGGCCTGTCTTCGAGATTAAGAGGTTGTGGAGGTTTGGCCAGCGGTACTGTGGTGGTATAGATCGGTGCAGCAGCCGATAAACCAGAAGATTGCTGACTACCAGAGGTAGAGGCCATGAAGGAAATAAAATAGACTTCCAGTAACAACAACAAAGCTCGTGGATGTTACTCACCTCCTGACACCAAGTTTTGTCCTTTACGACGCCAGAGAGCAAGATAGCGAGTCTGAGTCCAGTAAGCTTCTTTGAAAACATGCTTTAATTATTTGAGAGGCAGGTTACCTTTAGAGCTAACGATCTAACAACAACATGACAACGACTAACTTATCTCAATGTTCACTCGTGTAACTCGAGAACTAGATTGGAATGTATGAAGTGATTACATAATCAGTCCAGAAAGTTACATAACATTTGAGGGTTGCATAACCTTTAAGAGTTACATAAGAAAGATCAGCTGATCGACATTCAAAAACGATCTTGTCGAAGAAAAGCAAATGTTGACTTCCGGAAGGTTCTACATATCATAACAGAGAATAAACCGCAATTGACTGACATTGCATCCAAACGGAGAAACAAGACATGCCAAAGATCCCCAGATAAGGTCAGCAGCCCTGCGAGTCAGTGGCCTGCACTCTTTAAATACTTTATAAACAACTGTTTACAAGAATGAACGTATTTTGAACTAGGAGCATGATCTTAAGTTTTCTAGCCTGTACAAACTGAAAGCTAGAGTGAATTGCTTTTGGCCAAAGAATCACTCGGCAATAATTAAAAAGTTATGTACAAGAAAAATGAGATAAACGTGTGTGTTTAAAAATTTCATTCGAGAGAGAAAAGGAAAGTGTCAAAGGAAAAAATTACGGGTTCTTTTGAACTAACACATATTTATTAAAATTCAGTCCAAAGAGTTATTTGTTGTCGAACTTGTTAAAGGTTACTTTGAATATTTTTGTACACCTTTTGAAGAGCCGGGCAGGTGTTGCATGAGTAAATTTTCGACATAAAACAAGTAGTTGAACGATTGGTCACTTGAAAGAACATAAGCAACAACCTCGTCAGCAGTTGAGTTACTAAGTTACACCTAACAGGTTGTACAGATCCAAGCCAATAGACAAGAGGATAGTTTCTCATTCATGAATTGTTTCAAGTTAGTTAATTCCCTTGCAAAACCTACTCTAACACTGAAAATATCAGGGAGGCCGGGGTTTTTACTGTATACTCAAGCCTCTCCAGTTATAAATGAAAACCACTGCTTGATAGTAGGCGAGGCTCTGGCAGAGCAGGAAAAAAAACTAAGAAACGCTCAGTTGAAAAGATGGCTCTCTTACGAAACAACTTTTTTAAAATTCGACAGCAATATGAACAACTACGTGTTTTTCAGAGTCACCAGGATGTCTCTTAAGATGAATTATGTAGAGCAGATCTTTCGCAGGGTAGCTTGCCTTGTTTCGAACACGTATGACCTGGGATACTATGGAAAACGGTTCATTATCTACCTAGTAACTGCATATTTAATTCATTTATGAAAAAACTTTTCAAATGAGAACAAAGCTTTTAGACATCTGCGTCAGATCATAGACATCTGAATCCCCAAGAAAAAGGAGACAAAGTATAATTTAAGAGACAAATCAAGCCATTGCTTCAAAGTTAATATGACTGCTTTGGAGATTCCTAATAATGGGTGAATCATCTAATTTTAGGTACAGGGCAGTGTTGTGATACTAGAATTTTGTACATTTTTAATTATTTTTCACTTGTTACTACTTTGTAACTTTTCACTTTGTCACATAGATACGTAATTTTTATCGTAAGAAGTGATAAAGACTACTTTAATGACAACAACTCGAACCTACAAAACCGCCTCGATTTTAGGCCCTAGGAATAGAGAGACTGAGGTACACGGAGGCTTGATACATGCTGTCTGCTGTATATCCTCACAGTTTGGAGATAATTAATCTTTAAATTTAACTCCTATGAATGATCAAGACAGAATTTCTTCTTACAATAATTGTACAAAATCAGACAGACAAGTGAAGAGAATTAAGTAAAATATCAATTAGGGGGATTATTGGCAGATCCTAAAACAAAATTCTCCAAACTGACATCATGAAAATTATATGGTGGACAGTTAGGAGAATTACTGATGAGATCTTGGGAGTGAAAGGGTTAAGGGTATAGCGCATGCGCAAACCTAGCGGAACCGATAAGTCCTTTGTATTCAAATATAAAGACAAAGGTAATAAGCAATAAACAATGCTTTCAACTTTTTCAAAAGTGGAAAAGTATTCTTGGGAAAACGGGACTGTACGCGGCTGCGTAAGGGGACTGTGCGCAAATTCCACCTCTCCGAGCCATTATGAGAACTAATTTTCAATCCAGTACTTTGCATGTGGGTGCACTGATAACATAACGACACTTGTTTACACATGTTGTACTTGTTCTGCGAGTCTTTGTAACATGATGGAAGCTGTTTTTATATTTTAAAACCAAGTTAACACCAGGTGCTGGACGAAACTGGGGGGGGGGAAGGGGGAAGAACCTCACTTCGATTGAAGATAGAGGTGAATACATAATTTTGGTCTCCAAGATCGAATCAGGAGTTTGCGCGAACCCAAAAAATGTGAAAACGTCAATTTAATACTTAGCCGCGCTGAACAAGCAAGCAAACAAACAAATTAACTAGGGAATTGTCTCTAGCTCCCGCTTACGGCTCCGTGAATACCTAGTTTTAGTATAATTTCAGAGCTGAGCAAAGAGTTTCCAGCAATCTGATTGGTCAAGCGGTTCCTTATATGATGCTATGTAAACCGCTCCGCGCGGTTTATATAAAATGTTAAACTAAAATGTTAATAAATGTTACTAAAATGTTATATTTTAGAAATTTCTCTGTTGTTCATCTCTAGAATTATACTAAAACAACTATTCGCCTCAAGTTCGGTGAAAATTGTCGAATAATCCCCGAGACGAAGTCGAGGGGATTATTCGACAATATTCACCTCGCCTTCGGCGAATAATTAAATATAAACAACATAACTAGCTATTTTACAAATTTATGACTTAAGAAAAGAACCCATGCATGAGATCGCTGCCAAGAACCCCATGAGATCACAAAAGATAGCCTGGTAGCAAATTGTCCAAGCAGGAACCAGTTTCTGGTAATTTATTGTCGTGCAGAAACAACCCGTTAAACTATTCAGTTGCAACGAGGGGATAAAATCTTCATAAATGTTGCAAAGTATTTGTTTGATAATTTTGACGAACTGAACGTCCACAATTTCAACAAGTGACAGTCAATGGACAACTGACTGTAACCTCTGAAAGCCTGAAACATAACTTGGTGAATATTTGAAACCAAATAACTAAGGTGAGTAAAGAAGCCAAACTTAAGATGACATGGAAAATGGATTTTTATTTTCACAAATTCGTTTTCATTCTGTATTTCTCAAAATGTGAAGTAACAGAGGATCTTTCTTAAGTTCAACAATAGATAACTTTACTGTTTAGCAAGGTAACAGCTTCGTCCAACTTTTCAATCCTGTTATATCGATCTGTACACAATTCAAAGACACGATTGGGTAAACTTATCAGACTGCATATTTGACCATGTACTTAAAATGCTACTAAATTTCAGACAGCTTTTTGTCATTTTAATCCCAAACTTTGCCACTAATAACTATATTTTATAAAACGCATTTGACCTGAAAGTTTTCCCCTCTTTTTCCATGGATAGCGATGGAATGCCTTTATATTCTCATCCTGGTGATTTCAGGTAAAGTGTTGTGTATTTTAGATGTAAAAATGAATCTAAGACAGTGATCTTCATAGACCAAAGAGAATTCAAGTATTACTTGAAGATTTTTAAAGTTATTTTGTTTAGCTACCTTCAAGACTATTATAGTTTCACTGCACTGAGACACTATATTACCTAGCTCGTGGTTCACCCGTGCATGGCCATGCCCGGTTAGACATAACCATCAGAAGCTGTCCAAAGATTGCATCTTGTCCACGCCGAAATGAAAGAGAAATGTTTTACCGAGAACTACAGTAATCATGGGTGGAAGTACAGGATTATTATCTTTTACTTATTTTCAACTTGTTCATTTAGTTTTTCATTTAGAATATGTCATATGAACTTGAAAGATTTGCTCTTCTTTCAGGAACAACAGCTAAGAAAGAAACTCACAAAGAAATCCATATCTCAGGGCAAGCTTCAAAAGCCGCAACTAAACAAGTCCACTTAAAACGGGACTTTCTATATGGACAGCAACCCCTGGCCGGCCCAGTTCCTGTGTACGTTCAGCCCGTAACGAGATGGAACAGCGAATTTATGCGACAGGAAAGAAGTGACAACCGTGGATTTGTGGCGCAACGGACATCAAGGCCTGTTGTTCAGTCCATTCCATCCCTTCCTTCCGTAAATTCGAGTTTTAAAGAAAATCAGTTCAATAGGAGCGCTGGAAAAATGCAACCTCGGGAAACAAAGAAACCTGCTCTGCCTCATATTATTTATTCAACAAAAGGTAATGAAAACTGCTATGTTGCATGAATTGAATCACGGTGTAGTCTAGAGGGACTAAATCAGTTCCTTACTACTAACTTAGTAATACTCTTCTTTATCTTTCGAGGAAATTTGGGTGGAAAGAAAAGGGAGGGCGATATTTTTAATAAAACTGAAAATAATTTTTCAATTCTTTGAAATGCACCTTTGTTTAGAGTAAAATTGAGACTGAAAAAAATAAGGTGAAACCTGGTTTAAGTCGTCACTAACGGAACTCAAGCAAGTGTTAGGCTCCTGTGACAAGATGTCTGCTGAAACAGATTTAGTCAATCAGTTGTCCAATAGTTCGGCTAATCCCCAAAATAACAAAGTAAGTAACCACCAGCATCGCAAATCTGGCCCTGGACAAATGGAAAAGATCTTTAATTATTGAAAAATAAATGCTTTGGGATTAAAGAATGTAGTCTTAAACTTTTATCGCTTCAAAAAGAAGCTACTGTTTTATACGTATGATGCACGATCCTCGCAGTACAGAGCGCTATTTATAGTACTACTATTTTATGTCCACCCAAATTGCAGGTTTCATGTAACAGTGGGGGTTAATTTTGGTGTCCACATGTGCCTATAATTGATAGAGGAGTTTACTGTTTAAAGGTTTATTTTACGCTATGTATGGGGAAAACAGATTAGGACTTGTGCCAGTGTCCGCTTTAGACTATGTGTCTGCTTAATATGGTGTCCGCTGCAGGTTTCACAGAAAAGTAGTTCAGAGTTACTCGAAAATATAAAACCAAATTTTCTAAGATGAGATTTTTGGTTGACAGGTAGAAAGGCCTTTGGAATTTCGCGTCTTTTTTTCCCAAATATAAAAGTCATTTTTGATCTTGTAGGAGAGAGTCATGACGAGAAGGTTAATCATTTCCAGAAGAAAAGCTCCACTACCAAGCAAAGGCAAAATCGTCACCAGTTGACGTCAGCGAGTGACCAAAGCTCGCCTGGGAATGGAGGTGGAAGTCTTGGCTCTATATTGAAAGGAGCGAACGTTAAAGGTGCTGTTGTAGAGAAAGGAATTGAAGTGATGGGGAAGCTAGTGGATAAACAATTACAGATCATCGACGAAGCACAAGAGAAGGCTGAAAATTTCTTAAAGAAGGAGGTTTGATACCTTTATCAGATTTCACCCCATTCCTTTACCAATTTGAGATGGATTAAATGGGCTGGGAGAGGGCTTAATCGACGGAGGGGGTTCCTTCATCGACAGTGGGGACTTCCTTCATTTTCCCTTTATTTAGGAAGAAGATCTTTTTGGTACCTAGCAGTCTCTCAAGATATTGAGCGATCTAGGTTTCATTTTATTTTATTTTCAGAGTTTCCCTACCTCAAATATATGTTGTGTTGATAAATATATAAACTCTCTGCTTTTCAAGTCAGAGAGCCCTTTGGGTCCGACGTGAGTGAAAAAAGAGGATTAAAAATGAAGCCACTTCTTATATAACTCTCGAACAAACCTAATTCCTTTCATGCTTCGTAGTCAGGCGGATAGTATCAAAATATTTTGCGCACTTTTCGAGCTTGCATTCTCGTCACTTTTTCGTCGGCCTCCTCTCAGAATTTTTCAGGATCACTTCTAAGTTCATCAATTTTTTAATAAGAATTGAGCTGTTTTAGCACAATAACAGTTAAGCAAGGGAGACTTTCTCAATTAATTAAAATTTAGGTAATTTAGCAACATTTTTGGGAATTCAAACGAGAACATTGGCCTGGAGGATAAGGGCACTGAATCCATGAGCTTGTTGGCAGCCAAAGAAGGTATCGTTTTTTATCAGTTCTCGTTAAGATAAGATGAAATATTTTACTATTCACGGAATTCATAAAATTAAGCAGTAACCGTGGAATATCACTTTCTTCCCAACCTTTTGGCAGATAACATTAGACATCGTACCCGATAAATCCTGGCAAACCGATGATATGTTCGTCCCAGCCGGTTACCACATCAACTCGCACATCTCCAGTGAGGACAGCGCTCCCAAGGAAGTGGGTGAGCCACCCTATACCTATCCAGCAGGCGTTGGGAACGTGTTAATGAACGGCTGTTGGGGCACTGGGTACCAAGAGGGAGATCCTTGCTACGCTGCTAGGTGGAAATTGGAAGCATGCTTGGTATGTTAGTGGTTCCGTTTTCTTCACAGAAACGGTTGGTTCTGACTTTGCAAAAGCCAGGAACTCCATGCATCTATATCAAAACCATCAATGCTGTAGATGAAATCGAAATTTAATTGTAAGACTTACAGGCAATCGTAGGACTCAGCTGTCTTCGGAGGACATATCCCCCTTGATTTCGTTCCCACTCGATTGATTAAGGGGCCAACTGTCGTTGCTTTCCTGTCTCACTTCTGCAGAACTTGATCGACGGCGCGGCATTCATGGGTGTTGGATTTGACGGGCGTGGTGAGTACAGCCCCGAATCAAGAAAAATGAGCATCGTGCAACGAAACTGCGCTGGGAAGGCAACGTAAGAATATTCCTCTCTTTGATATTGCTCTGCTTTTATTGCTCGGAATTCTACTGCTTTTTTCTTTAAACAAATAGTGGTATAAAGCATGCTTGATCTCAACTTTACTGTTTCGACTTAAAAGCCCTGCTTACTTTCATAAGTGGCCTGTTCCCAGTGGGCTTGATAGCTCGGTCTAGCGCTACAACGGTGTTGCATAGTAATCATTGGTTCGCACCCCGTTTGAACCTGATTGGTTTAAGTCATATGTTCATGATTGCTATACGGGCGTGTCTAAACGCGATGACTTCTATTAAAATCTCAAAACGTCAATCTCACTGACTTTTTTTTTGTCTGTCTGTCTGTTTTTTTTTTTTTTTTTAAGATACGATGATTACGATGTTCCTGACACGATGAACGTTCATGGCATTTACGACACCAAAGCATCCATGGTGACCTTTGAGAGCCGCGGTGAGTTTCAGAAATACTTACAAGAAGAGGCTGGGGTGTCTGGGTCGTACTTTGGCTTCTACGCAGGCGTCAAGGCTGGCTGGGGCGAGTCAAAGACACAAGCCAGCCAGAAGTACATGGCTCTCCTACACGTGGATATCAACAGGTACATACATTTGTCTGCGAATTCACTTTACATTTGCGGTTTAAGGTTGCTCTATCATTTTGATATAACTATAGTATCGATGGTGGATCCAAAGAGATGATCTGGTGGGTCAGGATCCTCCCCCCTCTTCCCTATCAGATTTTCTTTAAAAGAGGAAATTTGCCAAAAAAAATTTTGAAATATTCTATCTAGATAAATTTTCCACCGAGTTTCGAAAGTTATCTTGGATAGCACTTGTTTTGCTCGGCTCTGTGACTGGCCCATTAAACTTGCACCACCTTCTGACACCGATCGCATGAAAAATTAACACCCCGTTTGGGGCAATTTACTTGTTTTAAATTTCTACTCCTCAGCACCATGTGATAATGTCTTATTTTGCACCCTGATTGGCTGATGTGATCGCTTTTCGTTTAACTGGACACTTTATTTCCAACTTTTAGGTATGAGATTTTTATAGACGAAGTAAAGCCCAAGGACTTGAGTTCGTCGTTTTTGAAGGAATTTATGGCCCTGCCGGCCTCTTATTTTGCAGCAGGAGCGCCGGCGAAATATTGTAAGTGTGTTTTTCATGTTTGCTTTTTATTGCATTAAAACAGGACGTTTGATTACTATTAACTTTCCTTAATAGAGAGAGTTTTAACTTAACTCAATTTAGCCTTTTTGTGGCTAGTGCACAGTGAAGAATGCAAGAGTGTCGTCTGCAATAAATGTCGCAGGATGTTCATAATGTACTATACCCACATGTACGTTTTATGCTTTGCGTTTTTATCAATTTTGATAGTGGACTTCATACAGAGATGGGGCACTCACTACATAAAGTCTGCTAAGTTTGGAGGTCAGCTCCAGATTCGTAAATTCATGGACGCAAGTGATGTATCCAGCAAGAAAGAGTTCGCACGAGAAATGGAAGTGGAATATAAATCCTTGTTCGCCAGTGTTGGAGCAAAGGAGAGTAGAAGAGAGGGGGAGTCGTCTAGGCAACAAGCAAAAACAACATCGACAACGATTCTTGCCATGGGAGGAAGTCAACAAATTGCTTCTATTTTATCCGATGCATACTCCCCAACTTTCAAGAACGAGTTTAAGGATTGGCTTATCTCTATTCCTCAATATCCAAAGCCGTTTGAGTTTCAGATGGCTTTAGTTACAACTCTTCTTAACTTCCGACTTCACGATTTGTTTCCCGAAGAGAGAAGTGACTGGGGATGCGAGGGGAATGCTGCTAAACTCGAAGAAGAGCTAACAGCAAATCAAGACATGTTGAAGTTTTATGAAACGGTGGACTCTAAAGGGACAGTCCAGAAACACTATTGTGAATTTGATAGCCGTAAGTCTCTGGAGGAGGCAATTACCAGGAGAAGGATCAGCTTAACTAGAGCCATTGAGGTCTACATGAAGGAGGTAAGCGAAGGCACAAAATTCCAGCCGGCCTTTTATAGGTATTGCACACTTTGTAATATTTAAGAGACACACAGTGGTCCAACGGTTAACACGCTGATACGTGTTAAAACAGTAAACTGATCCTTAACTTCCTTGCATCTTGACTTTGTCGTCTTTATCACATTGACCAATATTTTTCTGAATTTGCTCTCAAATAAATCCCTTACACCTAAAGTATAGCTAGAACTGATCGCTTTCCCCCCAGAGTATAGCCAAGACAACTAAAGGAAATATCATTGGATGACAAATTTCTTAATCGCTGTTTCATTTATTTATTACTTTTTTTATTCATTTTGTAAGGGTCCGAATTCGATTGCGGATATTCAGTTACCACCATGCAATAAAGACAGCCAAACAACATCAGGGGCCGCACAACCGGAAACAACAAACCAAGCCGACGGAGTAGTAAAACACGACAAGATGGTCGGCCTCAGCTGGCAGCATATCACCAAAGGCAAAGCGTTATTCCGAGTTATCTTCGACATGAGAAACGATCTGAAAGGAACCAAGGACTTCAGCGACATTCCAAGAAACATGAGTCGTTTGGTTCGCTACAAAGATGGCAAATGGTTCACAGCTGAAAAGGATGGCTCTTTTCACCTCTACAATGCCTTCAAGAATGGAAAAAGCGACGATCCTCAACAGCATAAAATATCTATTCTTGGTCTCGTGCTTTCCTTCAATCCAAACACAGGTGGGCTGATCCTTTTGTCACGTGATTTTGAAGCGTCAAGAGAGTTCTTTCCAAACCTACACGATGCCCTGGTTGGAAGAGAGCTGGGGCGAGCCGTTTTAGATTCCAGTACCCCTACGTCTAGAGCTTCAAAGCGTGAAACCTTAACTGATCCTCCTTGCAATATCAAGTGGTCAAATGCCCTCCGGTTTGATCCTACTGAAGCCAAAGGGAAGTGTCTTCATTTCACAGCCTCTAGTGAGGGAAACATTTTTGTCGTGTTCGCAACTTTACCAATCGATAAGAACTCCTGGTATTATATAGGAATTACACCTCAGAACGTGGCAATTTACAAGGTAATTCATCCGTAGATATATGCAAATACGTCCATATCATGTGATTATCTTATGCAGCAACATAAGGTCCACCCTTATTAGCCTGATAACAAAGCACATGTTCTTCGCACTCACGCCACCAAATTGATCTACCGGAAAAGGTAATAACCTGGCAATTGAAACCCTGGCCTAATCTATTGGCATGCACAAAAGGAAAGGCTTATAATCGCAACATTAAAATACAAACAAGAGCTGCGTTTTCAAATCGTTTTTTGTCCATACTCAGACGCAAAAGTGGCGTTTACAAATTTATCCTGTTTAAAGAGCGTTTTCAAAAATTTCCTTTTCGGTGAACAAGTTATCGAAACTGTAACAGATGTGAGACTGGATCATTAAAAATCACATACTCTTTCTTTCATCAGGGACTCGTACTCAAGACCTCCACGACAAACATCAACGCGAGAGGTCTGGGTGACCCAAACCTGCTTCAGTCATACTTTGTGTGTGTCACCGAGTCCGAGTCAAGTACACTCATTGAATATGGTAAAACGCTGGGAACCACCCAAAGTGGGGACGTGTATCTCAACATGCTTGACCTCGACATGCCGCTGAATGCTCGCTTTTACGCATTTGGGAATGGGGACAAGAAGGCTGACGTCATTGATGCACACATAGTAGCACGTGATCAAACAAAAGCCGAGTGTAGAGGCGACACATTTATGGACCTGACTACAAGGCTATGCACGCAACAATGTCACGAAGACTGCGATCCCTTACATGGTAATTTATTTTTTACGTATCTTTGTCTGAATTTACACGGAAACTATGGCGTTATGTTACGCAAATTCCGTTCAAGTAAGACAAGTAAATACGATTTGAAAAATAAAATATAAGTACCTTTCGGTGCTTTTGAAGTGATTTTCTCGTTTTTATTTTCAGGTTGTAACACGCTGTCATCAGGGAATCCTTTACCAACTGAATGCAACGTTTGCCGAGTAGCCAAAGATAAGAAAACCGGCAGCTGTCTTCCAGAGTGTCCCCCTGAAAAATTCCTCACAGCTGATAAGCTGTGTCTTGATCTGAGTTGTAAGTAAGAGACTGATGCTCCTAAAATGAGCAATATTCAATTAATATAAAGTATTCCGGGATTGCACGAGTTTTACTTTCCCTCACGCCTAAATTAGCTACGGTTTGTATGAGACGACATTTAAGGGAAAAACCTGTTACTGGGGCAAGCCTTAGTCGGTTCGGAACTGCCCCAGGCAATCCAGGGTAAATGGGGAAAAAAGACGCCAAAAAGACACCTGGCAGCAAGATTTTCAGGCTGAGATAAAGAATCGAGGCTACACTTGGATCACACTCTAGGGTATTTATTTATTTATTTATTTAATGATTTGTACCAAGCACTGGAGCAGAAACAATAGGACATGGGTCCCCTACGAGGTTTAAGCTCCAACAAACCCACCCATCCGACCCCAGGGGAGGACATCCATCACACAGTAATCTCGTGCTTGGGTAGCTCAGGATAGGACGACGTAGAGTAGTGAGATCGTCGATCGAAGGCCTATGCTTAAGGAGGAGCTAAGGGCATAATTGTCTTGAGTAGAATTACTCCGGTGATTACAGAAATGTTTTATAGAAATTGGTTGCCTCTGACTGTTGTTATTCCTGAAACAGACGTTTTGGCTAATGCTTAAGCCTTCATCAGTGATATGATAAACGAAGATCGTTATCATACGTTTTTAACTTTAAATAGCGTATGATAACGATCTTCGTTTTTTCATATCACTGATGAAGGCTTAAGCATTAGCCAAAACGTCTGTTTCAGAAATAACAACAGTCAGAGGCAACCAATTTCTATAAAACTCATGACATCTCCTGACTACACTTTTTCCATTTTTAATTACAGAAATGTGCACGCTCTGATTTGTCACTCTGGTTGAGTCACATCTCGCTAGAATCACCTCGCGTGAGATGATTTGCAACAGGGGCGTTAAATTTCAATTCGGCTGCTTCGCGTTTTTTCAATGTTACCGAAGAGATGATAAACACGATGGAAGAGGTACTAAGTTTGGCGTGACACTTTTTATAAGAAATATTTGACGTTTTTGCGGATTGAATTAAATAAAAATTTTTAATTCTGGTAAAGACTGGCTGCTTAAATCGATAGAAGCCTATGAATCAAAAAAGTTGTAACAGCATTGCTGCAGCAACGAAACGAATTTACAACAGCATTCAAAAGCACCTGAGCAATTATACTAAAACAATTACCGTATTTACCTGTATATAAGTCGACCTTTTATGACCGAAAAATCGGCCCAAAAAAATCAGCCCAAAAACTCACTCGACTTATACACGAGTCATATACAAAGACCTGACCCAAGCAATCCAAGAAATTATTATAAGAATTGCCTGAATATTGTTGAATAATCCTTCGACCTCATTTCGGGGATTATTTAACTATATTCACTGAGCCTGAGGCCAATCATTCGTAAGTAACTCACTGTGTGAGGCGATATTAGTATATAAAACCGCCAAATCAATAAAAAAAAAATGAATTTTTTTGGAAAATTCTCCACAGGTACAGTATGTATTCTTCCATTACCATGAGTTAATAAGTGTTCTTTTGTATTCATGTTACAGCAACTTATGACATGGAGTTTCAAAACGATGACAGCGCCCTGAGGGCGACTGTCAGGGCGAAACCCGAGTTACAAGCTTTAACCCTGTGCTTTTGGATTCGTCTTCCTCAAGGCTACACCAAGAAAACAAATATTGAATTCCCTATAATCGAATACGAAACTGGAAGCAATAGACATAAAGCAGTCTTTGTAACCTTGTATGAAGACCGGGAGACAAAAGATATCAAACTGGATCTGAACTTCGTAGCAAGATGGGGGGAAGAGTAAGTCCAAAGCTATGTTTTCATTGCACAGTTAGGCCTACGTCTTTATAGGAACTTACTTTGAATCCCTATGTACCTACAATAGTAGTCGAAAATCCTATATTTGAAGAAGAATACAGTGTGGAAAAGCGCAATCCCCAGCCTTCACCAGAAAAAGCGCCCACAAATCTTTGATCTTTTGTATAGCACAGGACCTGATCATTGATTGTTTACTGTATCAATGCAGGCTATCAGTAGGCGTCTTAAAAGATCAAAACTGGCACCAGATCTGCATTTCTTGGGCAGGTCACAGTGGGGTGACTATACAGTACCTGGATGGCGTGCGCGAGGTGGCAGACACTCGACACATAGGAACCTTGGAAGGTGGGGGAAGGCTGGCAGTCGGTGGTCACGCGGGGTATGTTTATCAAATAACCGCCTTGAATCTGTGGGACATAGTGATACCTCCCGAGGAGATCGCCGAGTTCGCCACAGCGTGTCAAAAAGGAAATGGAAATGTGAAAACCTGGGCAGATTTTTATGATCTTGCTGTTGAACAAAGAATTAAAATTAACACGCCTTCAAATTGTCGTGTAAGCCCAAGTGATGCGCAATAAATAGCATGTAAAATCTTCGACTGATCATCACTGGTCACCTTCAGAATAAAAAGTTATTTAAACTGGCACCATGCTTTGTTTTAAACCTGCGTTGTCTGTGATAACTTTAATGTGATGGGTGATGAGGGAAAAGGAGGGATCCAGTTGAAAGATGGCTCCAGCGCAAAGCTTACGGGCCATATTTCAGAGGGGACAAACGAAGATACCCAACTCATGGTAAGGATCTCGAACTTGGTTAGTAGGAGACGTTTCACATGTCCTCTCCACTATACAGCTCTTCAAATTTTGTAAGCTCCCAGCAGTAATTCGCATCCTTTAAGGAAATCCTAACGTGATGCACTCGAAAGACTATTTCGTCGCTTTTTAAATTTTGATGTTTATCGTTTTGAAAATTGGATTATTCTTAACTAACCTTTTCTCCTAAGCTCCAAAACGTCTATCTTGATAAAAACAAGGAGCTAAAAACCCATCTTGAAATTTTGAAATTTAGTAGCATGAACCCACCCAGCGAGCCTTCCTGCAGGGCACTGCCTGCTTAATCGACCAAACGCAGCGCGGGTAATGACAGAGAGAAATTAATAGTCGTTCTTTTACGGTTGCTTGCATTCTATGTTTATTTTATCTTTATTTTACATTTACCTTAAAAAAGTTCCATTGTGCCAAGTAAACGTAGAGATGTCAATCTCTCTGATTAAAACAATTCCAATGGAACGTTATATTTTTTTTCTTGGAAATGTTTCAACGGAAACCCTCAATCAGTATCCATCAAATGAAAAAATAGAAACAAAGAGTTCAACTTGCTCAAGATTGTCACTCTGAATGGCGCTCTGTACCATCCGGCGTCTCCCAGGGAACAAAATTAGGTCCCTGGTTATTTCTCATCATGATTAACGATTTGGACACCCCAGCTGACTTGTGGAAATACGTGGACGACACATCTTGTTCCGAAATAGTTACTAAGGGCAGTGTGAGCAAACTCCAAGAAGCTTTCGATGACCTTTCAGGACAAGCGAGTATCGAGGGTTCCAACTGAATGAGGCCAAGTGCAAAGAACTACGAATTGGATTCTCTAACAGCAACCACGATTTTGAACCCCCACCAGTGCCAAATTGCTAGGCGTGACCATTAACCATGATTTAAAGTGGAACATGCACACCTCTGAACTAAGTAGAAAATGTTCCTCTCGTCTCTACTTTTTGAGACAACTCAAGAGATCCGGAGTTACCCCAAGCGAACTTGTGCAATTCTATGTGACATGTATTAAGCCCGTCTTGGAATACGCAAGTCCTGTATTCCACCGTTCTCTACCAAACTACATCAGCGAAGATTTGGAACGGATACAAAGAAGGGCACTCAGAATCATCTATCCCGACCTGTTATATAGTGTAGCACTAGAAACAGCTGGCCTACCGAAACTTCACGAGAGGAGAGAAAAGATTTCAATCAATCTGTTTGACGAGATAGTCCGTAACCCCACCCATAGACTCCTCAGCCTTCTCCCCCAAAGGAAGAGTTGTAGATACGCACTGAGGCGCAAATGGGATTTCACTCTCCCCATATGCAAAACCGAGCGCTTAAAGAACAGTTTTATTCTTAACCATATTTATAAGATGTAGATAATTTTCGTTCTTTCTTAGTGACGAAGTTATAATATTTCATACTTCTTTCTTTATCATCTGTATTTGTAAATATTCCGTAATTCACCCTATGGCTGCAAGCTGTTTATAATAAAGTATCTATCTATCTAGCAGTTTTCAGTTAAATTCTTCTAAATATGTCTTCGGATCGTGGAATGAACATTTTTGCTTAATTTCTCTGGTTTCCTTGGTAACTTTCCGATCTTCTTAAACACAATTTTAAATCGCAGTAGTGTCTCACTTTCGACTTTCGATTTGACGAAGGTACACGCCGGAACATTCTGACATCAAATCAGGTTGCAGCGCGCAACAATAGGACGTTTTGTGAAATCTTTGTTCTTGCTACAGATTTTACCCTCGAAATACGTAGCCGAAAGGCAACCCCGTTTGAATTTGTGCGATGATCGTAGCGATAAGATGGGTCGCAGTTATTTGTTTAGGAAGTAATACACAGGATGCGGTTTGTTGAGCCTAGTTGCAGTGATTTATCGCCTCGTTCTTCCCCACCTTAATTATTGAGAGCAACAAAAATGAGTACTACAGTAAACACCCCCATAAAAAGAACACGTGGATTAAGAACATCAGCCTGAAATTTTGAAAATAAAGCACCATTTTCATAAGAAAAATATCAGCCTCGAAATATAAAATGTTCTTATAAAATGGATAAGACATTATCATGCCCTTCATGTTAGATTATTTTCTTGTTCTGTTCACTAGTTAACTAGTAATAAGGCTGATTTTCTTTTGCAGGCTAATTGTTACAATAATGTCACGATATTTAGGAATTTTCTTTCTCATTAAATATGCTTATTTAATCTCAAGCATTTTTTTGCATTATTGCAGTTCTGAATTCCAACAACAAAATTTAAGAACAATTTAAGAACACCTTCAGACTGATTTTTCACTAAGCACCCGATAAATAAGAACCTGATCAGCCTGGCCTCCAAAATCATGTGTTCTTATATGCGGGTGTTTACTGTACTCTAAGTTAAACGACTCATTCCGATAAATTTTTCCAACTATGATCATTTCTTTAGTGTCCGCTGTTTCTCTGCGTGCTCAACAGTTTTCTCCTCCACATACAGTCCTTTCCTTCGTCTAACGCTGTTCATGTACTTTCGAGCTTGGTTTTCTGAATCAGCTTTCTCGCCGAAATGTGTGTATTCCTCCTCCGTTGTGAGAACCCCAAGAAGGGTCGATATCGTCGATATCGACAACCTACAGAAAACAACAACAACAGCGAACATAAACATTACTATATTGTCGACTGCATCTGACTCATCGCCAACCCCCTCACACTCCTTGATCCCCTTCCGCCGCCGCCCCCTTCGCTTTCTTCTCCCCCCCTGACGGTACGCTTTAGTAATTCCGTGCCAGTTTAAGTAAACATTACTACCTCCATGCAACAAAGCAATATAAGGATTTTAACTGAGATGGTCAGAAGTGCTTTTGCTCAAGCTGTTAGTTCATACTACACTCAGACCTCTTCAAAAGGCCATATAAGCCATGAAGACACGTGAAAGTGATAAATCAGATACAATGAAATATATGAAGTTCATATATTTTTTTTTTCCACGGGTTTATTACGAATCAACTTAACGGCCTGCTCCCAGTTGGCTTGTTAGCTCAATTGGTAGAGCGCTGCACTAGTATCGCAGAGGTCAGTGGTTCGAATCCCGTACAGGCCTGATTTTTTTCAGGTCTGATTTTCGCTATTGCTTAAATAGCGCTATCTACTGCGAGCATCGTGCACCATATGCAAAGTTAACAATACTCATTAATAATTCGGCCAGTACTCTTTAATAATCCTAAATGGAGAGAGGCATTTTGAGGGTAAAGGACACAAGGACACTGAACTAGCCGGGCTGACCTCTCGAGTGGGTGGCCTTTCATGGACGTTTAATTGTATCCAATAAACCCTTAAAAAATACAGCAAGGTTCTATGATAACAACAGGAACAGAGCACTAATACCATAAGTGTTAATTCAAGTAAAGAAACCAATTCAGGGGCTTAAAAAATCTCACTTCCCAATGGCTAAACACAAGCTGTGGATTCGCAAGTCCGCTTGTTCGCTTTCTTATTTCTTCAGCAAATCCAAAACTTTCCGCAACCGGAAGTACGACCGTGACGTCAAGCACGTCTGCACCTTCCTTCATTTCCTCCCTCAGTACCCGTCCCTCCCGTTTGGCTAAAACCGCGTACATTCGACCCAGGACCTCCGCTGTCGCTTGAATGTCACATGTGTACATAGCTGCCATGAAGCGCACCGGGTGAAGCAAAAAAGCGCAGACATCAGCTGTCCAGGAAATGGTCCGAACCTATCAAGTCTTTGCGATGGAGCAATTTTCGAACTTCTACCCTCAGAATCTGTTGAAAATTTCTTTGGATCATCGTTCTTTTCACAGCTCATTTCGTTAATTTTGCTTACATGTTTGCGTGCTTCGTTTTCGTTAATATTCCTGTCAACATTTCAATCTTCATTCTTCGATACATGCTCCTGCCCTAAATTATTTCCCCTACTCATTCCTGTGGTAGCAACTGTGTTTAAACCTGGATCCAGTGAAGTCCAATCTTCTACGACAAAGCAGACTCCCATCAAGGGTTCCTTGCAGAGCGGACCAGCTAATGTTGCAAGCTGAAAACCACTAACGATACTATTATCATGTTCGCGGTAACTGCTTTCTGGTAACGAAGTGTTTCCTGTAGCGACCGGAAAATATGTAAGAGGTTATTGCAGTCGCAGTTTTGACATTGTAAGAGTGTTTTGTTTTGTCCATGTTTAGTTGCTTTTCCTTGCCGTTACACTGGAACTTTAAAACTTACTTTTCGCTTGTGAAAATCAACAGCAACAAAATTGTAAAACAACTAATATATGAACACTTAAAGGCGTTGCATACATATTTCTCAACCATAGAGACCATCTACAAATTATCTCTCTTTACTAAGCAAATTACAAGCATACACCTTCTTGCGGGCGAGAAACGACGAATCACGATTACTTATGTTGATAATCAAAATTAAAGGCTTACAAATTGCTTTGTTTGGATTACAAAGGAAATCAACGCCAACAAGAAAATATTTCAAACACCTTCTAAGATAAAGAGGGAGAAAATAGATTATAAAAGCAACAATCAATCAAAAAATCGAACGTACCTAACAGACCCGAACTTTGTCACATAGACGGCCGTTGATAGCCTGGTATTCTATTCAGTAAAACATTGCTGCCAATCCTACGAGGGCCAAATGCCCAGATATCATCTGCAGCTCCATCCCAAATGGTCCCTGCCTCTTTAAAAGCAGCGCAGAGCTCTTGATAGAGGCCTTTCAACGATTCTCTGGTGGGAAGTTTAACTTGACCTACCAGCTGCCTCCGCTCTGCTAAGCTCGTGGCTGATGACACCGTCACTAAGATGTTTATCAAATCACTTTTCTTCTCAAGTAACTGCGTAACATCGTCTGGCTATGGTAAAGCCCTCACTTGGACACTACAGAGTTTGTTTGCCGTCTTGATTTCAATGATTCCTCTGTCTTTATCCAAGACATTTTTATCGCTTTCCTCTCCTTCGGTATCGATTTGTTTCGGCTGGGTCGAGTTTGTTTCGCTGATAATAGCTTCGTTCACCCTGTCAACAGTAGGAGGAACAGCGACGGTTTCTCGGAACGGAACAATAGGCGCTGATACATTGAGTTTAATGCCAGCAAAGAGCTTCTCTAGATCATCAATATAACGCTGAAGATGGACTTCTCCTGCGCCCAGGATTACGTGCTCACCTAAAGGAAACAAATAAGTAACAGTTGGTTGAATAAGTTCCATCATGCATCTTGACTTGTCTGCTCCCTGTGGCTTGGTCGTGTTTTACAGATTTTACCTGACGTAACGGCGTTCAAGCACAAAGAAACGACACTTTAATACAGCAACAGATGATATAAAAACCACTAATGGGCCACACAAAGCTGGTCTTAATAATATGGGGGGTCTGGTCCGGCTTTTAATGGTTGTGACACATAATTGGCCCTTAAGTGGGAGATACGTGAGCCCAATGGTTAGCAAGCTTGGCTCCGATCGATGTTAGATGTAAAGGGCCTCTATACTCCTGACATTAAGAAAATTTACCAGTTTCCTCGACTAAAGTCTCAACACAAGGATCCGCCTGGTTAAGAAGTCTCATTCCCCTGGCTAGCGCGGGCATGTCGGCCGGGTGGACCGGTTCCACTGCCACACGTACAATGGGACGAGTCTCGATTGGAAGAGCAGTGAAGGGTGGACAGGCAGCAGTGCTAGAGACTGTGGCAGACTTGAGCACGTGACTCTCAAGGCCGCCAATCCCCAACACATTCCCGGCCGTGACAGAGTCCAGGGCTTCGAGTTCTCGTCCCATAAGCAAATAAAGGTCTTGCACAGTGAATGCAACCACATGTTGAATTGTACCTCGATCTACAGATTTCGCCACTGCAAGTCCCTCGTTTGTCTCTTCTTTGTTAGCGCTTAAAAGGCGACAGGTAAAAAAGAGAGAAACAAAATCATTACAAATCTAACAGAAAGGAAGTAACAGATGACTTTATACAAAGACAACAGAACAACTACTTAGATTCTAACGCGGAGAAAGTTCTGTACTTTACGACGCCATAGAGCAAGATAGGGAGTCTGAGTCCAGTAAGCTTCTTTGAACACAAACTTTAATTACTTAA
The DNA here is from genome assembly GCF_964205215.1 of Stylophora pistillata. Classification (NCBI taxonomy): domain Eukaryota; kingdom Metazoa; phylum Cnidaria; class Anthozoa; order Scleractinia; family Pocilloporidae; genus Stylophora; species Stylophora pistillata. Next base: position 8,765,836 of record NC_142522.1, on the reverse strand, counting down.
GAGGCAGGTTACCTTTAGAGCTAACGATATAACAACAACATGACAACGACTAACTTATCTCAATATTCACTCATGTAACTCGAGAACTAGATTGGAATGTACGAAGTGATTACATAATCAGTCCAGAAAGTTTCATAACATTCGAGGGTTACATAATCTTTAAGAGTTACATAAGAAAGATCAGCTGATCGACATTCAAGAACGATCTCGTCGAAGAAAAGGAAATGTTGACTTCCGAAAGGTTCTAAATATCATAACATCTTTCTCTTTTTCTATTTTTTTTTAACTATAACTCAATGTCAAACTTTTTAGGTGGCTTGATCAATCGTCCATGTCGTGTCCTTATCTCAGTTATAGTAGCTTCTTGAGGTGGTCTTGCACTCAGCTCTGTTGTTTGAGGTGTTGGGGGTAGTTGAGATCCAGGAGGGGACGTGGATGTTTCTACTTGAGAACTAGCTGGAGGGGGGTGTTTCTGTTCCTGCAGATTGTCTAGAACAGTCAGGTCATCTTCGTCCATTTTGAAGGGGGTTTCTTGAAGTGGTTCCATGGTAGAACGCAACTGCTTCCGATTACGCCTGTAGAATCTACCATTGACTTCAACTTTGTAACTGCGAGATGCGACTTTAGAAGAAACAACTGCTTTTGACCACTTTGTTTCTCCAGGCATTTTCATGCGCATTATGTCACCTGATTTGAGTTCTGAGAGTTGCTTAGCATGCTGGTCGAAATGTTTCGCTTGCTTGACACAATCCCTTTTGAGAAGATCACTAACTGTTTGGTCAGTATAGAGTAAAGATTCTGAGAAGAGTAGAAGTGTCTTAGTTCGGCGACCAAAAAGTCGTTGGCATGGAGACTTACCTGTCGCAGCAGTGGGGGTGTTATGGTGATCCAATAAACCAAGATATGGATCGGATTGGGACAGAAGAGCTTTCTTCATTAAAGTCTTGCAGGTTTTGACTGCACTTTCGGCCATCCCATTAGCTTGTGGATAGTGTGGTGACGTAGTGACGTGAGTGAACTTCCATGTTGCTGAAAAAACCTTCGGAACTCTGAGAATGTATACTGAGGACCATTGTCAGAAGCTACCTAATCGGGTACCCCATTTCGCGAAAAATGCATCTTCAGCTTGTGAATGATTGTCTGGGACGAAGTGTCGGCAAGATGATCCAGCTCGTTAAGGTTGCTGTAGTAATCAACTAATACAAGGTAGTTTCGGTTCTTGAAGGTAAACAAATCTGTTCCAACTCGTTGCCATGGCCTGTAAGGAACTGGGTGAGGCTGAAGAGGTTCGCTGGCTTGTTCAGGTCTCACGCTTTGGCATATAGAGCATTTATCAATACGATTCTTGAGTTGTGCAGACATTCTTGGCCAGAAGAAAACCTCTCTGGCCCTTCGAAGGCATGCTTGGAGTCCCTGATGAGACTTGTGTGTTTCCTCTATCATATCACGGCGAAGGCTCTCTGGGACAACGATCTTCGTTCCTTTAAAAACTAGGCTATTTTGGAGCGTCATTTCATCTCGGTATATGAAGAAAGGCTGTGCGCTTGAAGGTAACATGGAAGTTTTTGTAGGCAAGCCACCGCGTATAACTTGTAACAACGCCTGTAAAGATTCATCCTTAGCCGTTTCCACTTGAAACTTGGCAAGTGTCGACTCTGATATCGACAAGTCTTCAACAAAGTTGACAGTTTCTAGATCTTTATAGCAGGATGAGGTGCTGGCATTTGGTATCTTTGACTGCCTAGGTAGAACGCGAGAGAGTGCGTCAGCAATATACATCTCTTTGCCTGGCTTTTAAGTGAGATTCAGGTCAAATCTTTGAAGACGAAGCATCATACGCTGTAATCTCTTAGAAGCTGTATTGATTGGCTTCCTCTGTATAGCAATCAGAGGCTTGTGATCTGTTTCGACTGTGACGAGCTTGCCATAAATGTAATTTTCGAAGGGCTCACAAGAGAACACAACAGCTAGGAGCTCCTTCTCAATTTGAGCGTAATTTTGCTCTGTCGACGTCAGTGCTCTGTTAGCGTAGTGAACTGGCTGTCCTTCTTGAAGTAGAGTTGCACCAATGCCATATTGTGAGGTATCGCACTGTAAAGTGACATTCTTGCTCACGTCAAAGTACTGTGGGACTGGGGCTTCAGTGATGAGCTCTTTCATCTCCTTGAAGGTTTTATCTTGAGGGTGTTGCCAATGCCATTCTATTTCCTTCTTTTCCAACTGTTTTAAGGGCTGTGATGCTGTAGACAGATGTTGGCAGAGTTTCGCCAGATACTGCACCATTCCTAAGAACGTTCTGAGTTCTGCGAGATTGGTGGGCACTGAGTAGTCCACTACAGCCTGTACCTTTGACGGGTCAGGTTTTAGACCTTCCGCTGTAAGGAGGTGTCCTATGAAAGGGACTTGTGACTGTCGAAGTTTCAACTTCTCGCTGTTGAGAGTGAGGCTTCTTTCTCTTGCGCGATTGAGGAAAGCCTTGAGATTCTGATCAAGGTTGGCAATTGCAGCTTCATTAGAGTCTCCAAAACCGCAAACTAGGAAATCATCGGTGTGACTTCAACACCTGTGAGTCCTTCTACTAGCTCGTGCATTCGTTGTTGCTATACTTCCGGGGCTGAGTTTATTCCGAATGGCATTCTGAGCCATCGATAGCGACCAAAAGGTGTGTTCATGGTTGTGAAGTAACTACTCTTTTCGTCAAGTTGTACCTGCCAGATTCCACATTTGGCATCTAACACGCTAAAGACGTTAGCACCATTAAGGCGAGTAGCTACTTCCTCGATAGTTGGAAGTGGATAATGCGAGCGTTGCACTGCGCGGTTGAGATCTCAAGGATCCAGACATACTCTTATTTTCCCTTATATTTCTTCACTATAACAAGGCTAGAGACCCATGATGTCGGCTCAATTACCTTGGCGAGAATACCACTCTTCACCATGGTATCCAGCTCTAACTTGAGGGTATCTCGAAGTGGGACTGGTACTTTACGAGGCGGATTTACAACCGCGCGGAAACCTTCGTCCACTTGAGTGGAGCAGGTTCCTTCAAGGCATCCAATTCCAGTAAAGATATCGGTAAATTCATATAGGTTTGGATCACTTCTAACATTTGACGAGACGTCAATTCTTTCGTCGTGAGTCGCGTTTACGTCAGCATCTAAGATTTTGACCAGGTTCATCTTTTCACACGTCGTTCGACAGAGGAGTGGTGTCAAATCCTCCTTCACAATGTGATAAAGAACTCCATATTTTCTTCCCTTCTGTTCAGTAAGTAGGCGGATTTGACCAAGTGGTCAGACTACAGTCTTGCTGTGCATGATGAGCCTTGTAAACGACTGTTCAAGGTTTTTACACTGTTTGTCTCCTGTAGCTCGGATGTAGGCACTTTTGAGGAGGATGTTACATGAAGCACCTGTATCAATCTGAAGTTGTACTTCGGCATTATTATTAAGGCACGCTGTCACATAAGCTGATGTGGGGGAGGGTTTGTGGCTGTAGATTTCACAATCTTGTAAGTGATTGACAGAGCGAGAGTCGCATTTTTTTGCAAAGTGTCCTTCTTTGCCACATTTGGAGCATTTCTTGCCAACAGCTGGACAAGCTAACTTTTTCATCTCGTGAACAGTACCACAAAACTTGCATTCTCGGGTGTATAAATTGTTGGGGTTACCAAACTTTTTCATCTTGGCTTACACGGACGAGTCCACTTCTTACCTGAGGCGTGTTTATGCGGTGTTGTATCCTCAGTCTGGGTCTTAGGCGGTTTCGTTTTCTTGGCCTTTACCCTATTCACATTAGCTTCTTCAGTTGTCATGTCTAATGCGCGTATATCAGTTAACTCTTGTATTCGCAAAATATCCAAGGCGATATCCAAAGTGACATCTTTCTTCTCTAAAAGTTTCTTGCGTAATCGATCATTCTTGACCCCAAGGATGAGGCGGTCCCTTATCAAGCTGTCTCTTAGGTTCATGAACCCACAGTGTTGAGAAAGGCGCATCAGTGCTGTGCAATATTGATCGACACTTTCTCCTGGTTCTTGCTCTCTCTTGCTGAAGAGGCATCGTTCATACATCTGATTTCGTTGCGGCAGACAACGAGATTCAAATTTAGCCAGGACGTCATCAATATTGTCAGCGCTTTCGTCTTCAGCTAAGGTAAAGGTGTCAAACAGTTGGACTCCTTCCCTTCCAACGATGTTAAGAAAATGGGCAACACGGACTGGGCCGTCCTTTTGACTGTTTCCAGCCGCCCGTTCATAGATTTGCCATGCTCTCTTAAAGTGTAACCAGTTATCGCCTCTACGTGACCTGTCTTCGAGATTAAGAGGTTGTGGAGGTTTGGCTAGCGGTACTGTGGTGGTAAAGATCGGTGCAGCAGCCGATAAACCAGAAGATTGCTGACTACCAGAGGTAGAGGCCATGACCGAAATAAAATAGACTTCCACAAACAACAACAAAGCTGGTGGATGTTACTCACCTCCTGACACCAAGTTTTGTCCTTTACGACGCCAGAGAGCAAGATAGCGAGTCTGAGTCCAGTAAGCTTCTTTGAAAACATGCTTTAATTATTTGAGAGGCAGGTTACCTTTAGAGCTAACGATCTAACAACAACATGACAACAACTAACTTATCTCAATGTCCACTCGTGTAACTCGAGAGCTAGATTGGAATGTACGAAGTGATTACACAATCAGTCCAGAAAGTTACATAACATTTCAGGGTTACATACCCTTTAAGAGTTACATAAGAAAGATCAGCTGATCGACATTCAAAAACGATCTTGTCGAAGAAAAGCAAATGTTGACTTCCGGAAGGTTCTACATATCATAACAGAGAATAAACCGCAATTGACTGACATTGCATCCAAACGGAGAAACAAGACATGCCAAAGATCCCCAGATAAGGTCAGCAGCCCTGCGAGTCAGTGGCCTGCACTCTTTAAATACTTTATAAACAACTGTTTACAAGAATGAACGTATTTTGAACTAGGACCATTATCTTACGTTTTCTAGCCTGTAAAAACTGAAAGATGGAGTGAATTGCTTTTGGCGAAAGAATCACTCGGCAATATTTAAAAAGTTATGCAGAAGGAAAAATGAGATAAACGTGTGTTTAAAAATTTCATTCAAGAGAGAAAAGGAAAGTGTCAAAGGAAAAAATTACGGGTTCTTTTGAACTAACACATATTTATTAAAATTCAGTCCAAAGAGTTATTTGTTGTCGAACTTGTTAAAGGTTACTTTGAATATTTTTGTACACCTTTTGAAGAGCCGGGCAGGTGTTGCATGAGTAAATTTTCGACATAAATCAAGTAGTTGAACGATTGTTCACTTGAAAGAACATAAGCAACAACCTCGTCAGCAGTTGAGTTACTAAGTTACACCTAACAAGTTGTACAGATCCAAGCCAATAGACAAGAGGGTAGTTTCTCATTGATGAATTGTTTCAAGTTAGTTAGTTCCCTTCCGAAACCTACTCTAACACTGAAAATACCAGGGAGGCCAGGCTTCTTACTGTATACTCAAGCCTCTCCAGTCATAAATGAAAACCACTGCTTGATAGTAGGCGAGGCTCTGGCAGAGCAGGAAAAAAAACTAAGAAACGCTCAGTTGAAAGGATGGCTCTCTTGCGAAACAACGTTTAGGATACAATGAAATATATGAAGTTCATATATTTTGAACTGCGGTATTAAATACGTATGATGCACGATCCTCGCAGTAAATAGCGCTATTTAAGCAATAGCGAAAATCAGACCTAAAAAAAAATCAGGCCTGTACGGGACTCGAACCACTGACCTCTGCGACTAGTGCAGCGCTCTACCAATTCAGCTAACAAGCCAACTGGGAGCAGGCCGTTAAGTTGATTCGTAATGAACCCGTGAAAGTGATAAATAGGATACAATGAAATATATGAAGTTCATATATTTTGAACTACGGTATCTACTACCGCAGTTCAAAATAAACGAACTTCATATATTTCATTGTATCCTATTTATCACTTTCACGGGTTTATTACGAATCAACTTAACGGCCTGCTCTCAGTTGGCTTGTTAGCTGAATTGGTAGAGCGCTGCACTAGTATCGCAAAGGTCAGTGGTTCGAGTCCCGTACAGGCTTGATTTTTATCAGGTCTGATTTTCGCTATTGCTTAAATAGCGCTATTTACTGCGTGGATCGTGCATCATACGAAACAACGTTTTTAAAATTCGACAGCAATATGAACAACTTCGTGTTTTTCAGAGTCACCAGGATGTCTCTTAAGATGAATTATGTAGAGCAGATCTTTCGCAGGGTAGCTTGCCTTGTTTCGAACACGTATGACCTGGGATAAGATGGAAAACGGTTCATTATCTACCTAATAACTGCATATTTAATTTATTTATGAAAAAAATTTTCAAATGGGAACAAAGCTTTTAGACATCTGCGTCAGATCATAGACATCTGAATCCCCAAGAAAAGGAGACAAAGTATAATTTAAGAGACAAATCAAGCCATTGCTTCAAAGTTGATAAGACCGCTTTGGAGATTCCTAATAATGGGTGAATCATCTAATTTTAAGTACAGGGCAGTGTTGGGAAACTAGAATTTTGTACATGTTTAATTATTTTTCACTTGTTACTACTTTGTAACGTTTCACTTTGTCACATAGATACGTAATTTTTATCGTAAGAAGTGATAAAGACTACTTTAATTACAACAACTCGAACCTACAAAACCGCCTCGATTTTAGGCCCTAGGAATAGAGAGACTGAGGTACGCGGAGGCTTGATACATGCTGTCTGCTGTATATCCTCTCAGTTTGGAGATAATTAATCTTTTCATTTAACTCCTATGAATGATCACGACAGAATTTCTTCTTACAATAATAGTACAAAATCAGACAGACAAGTGACGAGAATTAAGTAAAATATCAATTAGGGGGATTATTGGCTGATCCTAAAACAAAATTCTCCAAATTGACATCATGGCAATTATATGGTGGACAGTTAGGAGAATTACTGATGAGATCTTGGGAGCGAAAGGGTTAAGGGTATAGCGCATGCGCAAACCTAGTGGAACCGATAAGTCCTTTGAATTCAAATGTAAAGACAAAGGTAATAAGCGATGAACAATGCTTTCAACTTTTTCAAAAGTGGAAAAGTATTTTTGGGAAAACGGGACTGTACGCGACTGTGTAACGGGACTGTGCGCAAATTCCACTTCTCCCAGCCATTATGAGAACTAATTTTTAATCCAGTACTTTGCATGTGGGTGCACTGATAACATAACGAAACTTGTTTACACATGTTGTACTTGTTCTGCGAGTCTTTGTAACATGATGGAAGCTGTTTTTATATTTTAAAACCATGTTAACACCAGGTGCTGGACGAAACTGGCGGGGGGGGGGAACCTCACTTTGATTGAAGATAGAGGTGAATACATAATTTTGGTCTCCAAGATCGAATCAGGAGTTTGCGCGAACCCGAAAAATGTGAAAACGTCAATTTGATACTTAACCGCGCTGAACGAGCAAGCAAACAAACAAATTAATTGGGGAATTGTCTCTAGCTCTCGCTTACGGCTCCGTGAATACCTAGTTTTAGTATAATTTCAGAGCTGAGCAAAGAGTTTCCGGCAATGTGATTCGTCGAGCGGTTCCTTATATGATGCTATCTAAACCGCTCCGCGCGGTTTATATAAAATGTTAAACTAAAATGTTAATAAATGTTACTAAAATGTTATGATTTTAGAAATTTCTCAGTTGTTCATCTCTGGAATTATACTAAATTAATTATTCGCCTCAAGTTCGGTGAATATTGTCGAATAATCCCCGAGACGAAGTCGAGGGGATTATTCAACCACATTCACCTCGCCTTCGGCGAATAATTAAATATAAACAACATAAATAGCTATTTTACAAATTTATGACTTAAGAAAAGAACCCATGCATGAGATAGCTGCCAAGAACCCCATGAGATCACAAAAGGTAGCCTGGTAAGAAATTGTCCATGCAGCAACCAGTTTCTGGTAATTTATTGTCGTGTAGAAACAACCCGTTAAACTATTCAGTTCAACGAGGGGATAAAATCTTCATAAATCTTGCAAAGTATTTGTTTGATAATTTTGACGAACTGAAAGTCCACAATTTTAACAAGTGACAGTCAATGGACAAGTGACTGTAACCTCTGAAAGCCTGAAACATAACTTGGTGAATATTTGAAACCAAATAACTAAGGTGAGTAAAGTAGCCAAACTTAAGACGACATGGAAAATGCATTTTTTTTTTCACAAATTCGTTTTCTTTCTGTATTTCTCAAAATGTGAAGTAACGGAGGATCTTTCTTAAGTTCAACAATAGATAACTTTACTGTTTAGCAAGGTAACAGCTTCGTCCAACGTTTCAATGCTGTTATATCGATCTGTACACAATTCAAAGACACGATTGGTAAACTTATCACAGACTGCGTATTTCACCATGCAATTGAAATGCTACTAAAATTTCAGACAGCTTTTTGTCATTTTAATCCCAAAATTTGCCACTGATAACTACATTTTATAAAACGCATTTGACCTGAAATTTTTCCCCTCTTTTTCCATGGATAGCGATGGAATGCCTTTATATTCTCATCCTGGTGATTTCAGGTAAGGTGTTGTGTATTTTAGATGTAAAAATGAATCAAAGACAGTGATCTTCATAGACCAAGGAGAATTCAAGTATTACTTGAGGATTTTTAAAGTTACTTTGTTTAGCTACCTTCAAAACTATTATAGCTTCACTGCACTGAGACACTGCTTTACCTCGCTCGTGGTTCACCCTTGGCCATGGCCGGTTAGACATATCCAGTAGAGGCTGTCCAAAGATTGCATCTTGTCCACGCCGAAATAAAAGAGAAAATCTTTAACGAGAACTACAGTAATCATGGGTGGAAACACAGGATTCTTATCTTTGACATATTTTCAAACTTGTTCATTTAGTTTTTCATTTAGAATATGTCATATGAATTTGAAAGATTTGCTCTTCTTTCAGGAACAACAGCTAAGAAAGAAAGTCCCAGAGAAATCCATATCTCAGGGCAAGCTTCAAAAGCCGCAACTAAACAAGTCCAGTTAAAACGGGACTTTCTATATGGACAGCAATCCCTGGCCGGCCCAGTACCTGTGTACGTTCAGCCCGTAACGAGATGGAACAGCCAATTTATGCGACAGGAAAGAGGTGACAACCGTGGATTTGTGGCGCAACTGACATCAAGGCCTGCTGTTCAGTCCATTCCATCTCTTCCTTCCGTAAATTCGAGTTTTAAAGAAAATCAGTTCAACAGGAGTGCTGAAAAAATGCAACCTCGGGAAACAAAGAAACCTGTTCTGCCTCATATTATTTATTCAACAAAAGGTAGTGAAAATGCTTTGTTGCGTGAATTGAATAACGGTGTAGTCTAGAGGAACTAAATCAGTTCCTTACGACTAACTTAGTAATGCTCTTCTTTATCTTTCGAGGAAATTTGGGTGGAAAAAAAAAGAGGGCGATATTTTTAATGAAACTGAAAATAAGTTTCCAATTGTATGAAATGAACGTTTGTTTATAGTTAAATTGAGACTGAAAAAAATGAGATGAAATCTGGTTTAAGTCGTCACTAACGGAACCCAAACAAGTGTTCTGCTCCTGAGACAAGATGTCCGCTGGAACAGATTTAGTCAATCAGTTGTACAATACTTCGGCTAATCCCCAAATTAACAAAGTAAGTAACCACCAGCATCGAAAATCTGGCCCTGGACAAATGGAAAAGATCTTTAATTATTGAAAAAAAAAATGCTTTGGGATTAAAGAATGTAGTCTTAAAATTTTATAATCGCTTCAAAGAGAAGCTACTATTTTATGTCCACCTAAATTGCAGGTTTTATGTAAAAGTGGGGGTTAATTTTGGTGTCCACATGTGCCTATAAATGATAGAGGAGTTCACTGTTTAAAGGTTTATTTTACGCTATGTATGGGGAAAACAGATTAGGACTTGTGCCAGCGTCCGCTTTCGAAGGTGTATCTGCTTAATATGGTGTCCACTCTAGCTTTCACAGAAAAGTAGTTCAGAGTTACTCGAAAAGATAAAACCAAATTTTCGTAGATGAGATCTTTGGTTGACAGGTAGAAAGGCCTTTGGAATTTCGCGTCTTTTTTTCCCAAAATATAAAAGTCATTTTTAATCTTGTAGGAGAGAGTCATGACGAGAAGGTTAATCATTTCCAGAAGAAAAGCTCCACTACCAAACAAAGGCAAAATCGTCACCAGTTGACGTCAGCGAGTGACCAAAGCTCGCCTGGGAATGGAGGTGGAGGTCTTGGCTCTATATTGAAAGGAGCGAACGTTAAAGGTGCTGTTGTAGAGAAAGGAATTGAAGTGATGGGGAAGCTAATGGATAAACAGTTACAGATCATCGACGAAGCACAAGAGAAGGCTGAAAATTTCCTAAAGAAGGAGGTTTGATACCTTTATCTCATTTCACCCCATTCCTTTACCAATTTGAGATGGATTAAAATGGGCTGGGGAGGCCTTAATCGACGGAGGGGGCTCCTTCATCGACGGTGGGGACTTCCTTCATTTTCCCTTTATTTAGGAAGAAGATCTTTTTGGTACCTAGCCGTCTCTCAAGATATTGAGCGATCTAGGTTTCATTTTATTTCATTTTCAGAGTTTTCCCTATCTCAAATATATGTTGTGTTGATAAATATATATAAACTCTCCGCTTTTCAAGTCAGAGAGCCCTTTGGGTCTGTCATGAGTGAAAAAAGAGGATTGAAAAGAATGCCTGTTATATGACTCTCGAACAAACCTAATTCCTTTCGTGCTTCGTAGTCAGGCAGATCGTATCAAAATATTTTGCGCACTTTCCGAGCTTGCATTCTCGTCACTTTTTCGTCGGCCTCCTCTCGGAATTTTTTCAGGATCACTTCTAAGTTCATTAATTTTCAATTCTCAATTTTCATTGGTTCTCAAAAAGCTGACATCGACAAGAGTAACTGTGTTGTGAACCTCTCCAAGAAACCACTTTTACCACAGGGACAATTTCTCTCGGAGAAAGGCCCTAAATTTGCCCCAACGCCAACTAACATACCTCATAAGAACATCTTGGCTGAAATTGAAGCTGCCATCCGCCACTGCCTGATGATTCCAAAGATGCAGTTAGAACAAGTTCTGCTGCCATTCTTCATAGGGCACGACTACCGGCCCACAATAATGTTTCCAAAGAAGAAAGAAAAGCCTTAAACAACCTTAAGAAAGACCAGTCCAGAGTCGTAATGATGGCCGACAAGGGGAATTGTTTTGTTGTCATGGATAGATCTGACTATGACAACAAGATGGAAACCTTACTCAACGACAGATCCACCTATGAAGTAGTTTCCACATCTGCTTTCCGCCGAATTGAACGTGAACTGAACGCTATGCTTCTTTCCCTAAAGAGACAGCTAAAGATAGACCAACCAACATACCGCAAACTTCACTCAACTGACGGCACACCACCAGCGATTCGCGGTTCTGTTAAGCACCATAAAGAAGGGAACCCGCTGAGGCCCATCGTCACCTGTATTGGCTCAGAGCTATACAACACGTCCAAATTTCTAACGGATATCCTTTCTCCGCTTCAGAATCGTATCTGTTACCAACTCCTTGCAGTTTTCCAAAGAATTATCTGATATCGAGATTTATGATCATGAAGTTTTGGTCTCTTTTGATGTTGTGTCACTGTTCACCGCAATCCCTGTAGGTAAAGCGTGCATGTACACAAAAAATACACTTGAACAAGATGCCACTCTTTCTTCAAGGACAAATTTGGACATTGATGACATCACTACACTTCTTCAATTCACCTTGTCCAACAACTATTTTGCATTCAATGACAGAATTTACAAACAAGTCCATGGCTGTGCGATGAGCAGTCCTATCAGCCCCGTTGTGGCCAATCTTTGCACGGAGAAGATCGAAGAGTTCGCAATCAATAATTCATCTGTTCCCCCCAAAATTTGGAAAAGGTGCGGGGACGATAGTTTTTGCATCATTAGAAAGAACGATGTTTCAGCCTCCCATGACACTTTAAATTCAATTGACACAAACAAACATCTCGTTTACCATCGAGACCGAATGTAATGGAAAGATCTCTTTTCTCGACACTCTGGTCTCCCGGAGAAATGGAGTCATCGTTGTTGATGTTTGCAGAAAGCCCACTCATACAGACAGATATTTAGATTTTAATTCCCATCACGACAGACAACACAAGGTCAGCACAGCATCAACTCTCCTGCACAGGGTTCTAAATCTACCCAATTCCCCCGAACGAAAAAAGCAGGAACTTAATTAGGTCCATGCAGCTTAGGAGTCGAACGGCTGTCCATCCAAGTTTATCAAAAACACAGAGGCTAGAAAAACTCGATCCACCACATCAATTGTATCCCCAGAGGAACTTGTTGGAATGTTTTTCAAGATGGTTGAACCAACCGAGTCACGCAAGTCTTTCGTTTCTCTACCTTACATCAAAGGAGTAACTGAACCTTTGACACGCGTCCTCAGAAAACATGATGTCGTAGTGGTAAACAAACCATTTACCACTCTACAACAACAGTTCCCAGCGCCGAAATTCCGACCTTCGATGGAATCGCAGACCAATGTTAAGTATAAAATTCCCTGTGCAAATTGTTCGTGGTGTTACATTGGGGAAACCAGTGGAGCTCTCAATAGCCGAACAAAAAAACATTTGAGAAATATCAAAACTGCGGCCAAAGGTTCTAGAATTGCTAATCACGCCTTGTCCAACAACCACGCCATTGATTTTTAAAACGCGTCAATTATTGACAAAGGCACCTTTAGAAACAGAAAAACATTAGAAGCATGGCATACCAGAGTGACACCTAACGCAGATAACAATTCTTGCCCGTTACCTGGACAATACAGCATTCTTTTTAACAAATATTCATAATCATTTACATTCTCATTATTTCGCAGTTCATGTCTTTATTGAAATGTTCTCGTCGCTTTCTTATCATTCATTTTACCCGTTGAAGACTGCAGTTCGGGAAGTCGAAAGCTTGTAGTTTTTAATCATTTTAGACAGAGATCGTTTTCAAATTTCAACAATGCTTCATCCTCACTGCGGCCCTTCAATAGATTCAAGAATTATGCTGTCTTAGCACAATAACAGTTAAGCAAGGGAGACTTTCTCAATTAAATTTTAGGTAAGTTAGCAACAGTTTTGGGAAATCAAACGAGAACATTGGCTTGGAGGATAAGGGTGTAGGGTCTTAGCGTGCGGAATGCTTTTTTATTGTTTTTATCATTCGATCAATCATTAGGGTGTCTCTTTGTGTTGTCGCTGTTTCTAGTCGTTCGATAGTATTTTTTCGCTGGTTAGTTAGCTTCTGTTGTTTCTATGTCACATATCTTCGTTCTGCGAGGATCGTGCATCATACGTTTTTATAAGCGCAGTTCAAAATATATGAACTTTCATATATTCATTGTATCTGATATATCATCACGGGTTTATTACGAATCAAGATAAGATGAAATACTTTATTATTCACGGAATTCATAAAATTAAGCAGTAACCGTGGAATATCACTAACTTTCTTCCCAACCTTTTGGCAGGTAACATTAGACATCGTACCCGATAAATCCTGGCAAACCGATGATATGTTCGTCCCAGCCGATTACCACTTGAATTCGCACATCTCCAGTGAGGACAGCGCTCCCAAGGAAGTGGGTGAGCCACCCTATACCTATCCAGCATGCGTTGGGAACGTGTTAATGAACGGCTGTTGGGGCACTGGGTACCAAGAGGGAGATCCTTGCTTCGCCGCAAGGTGGAAATTGGAAGCATGCTTGGTATGTTACTGGTTCCGTTTTCTTCACAGAAACGGTTGGTTCTGACTTTGCAAAAGCCAGGAACTCCATACATCTATATCAAAACCATCAATGCTGCAGATTAAGTCGAGATTTAATTGTAAGACTTAAGACTTACAGGCAATCGTAGGATTCAGCTGTCCTCGGAAGACATTTCCCCCTTAATTTCGTTCCCACTTGATTGATTAAGGGGCCAACTGTCGTTGCTTTCCTGTCTCACTTCTGCAGAACTTGATCGACGGCGCGGCATTCATGGGTGTTGGATTTGACGGGCGTGGTGAGTACAGCCCCGATTCAAGAAAAATGAGCATCGTGCAACGAAACTGCGCTGGGAAGGCAACGCAAGAATGATATTCCTCTCTTTGATATTGCCCTGCTTTATTGCTCAGAATTGTATCTGCTTTTTTTCTTTAAACAAACAGTGGTACAAAGTATGCTTGATCTCCACTTTACTGTTTCGACTTAAAAGCGCTGCTTACTTTCATAAAAGGCCTGCTCCCAGTGGGCTTGGTAGCTCTGTCTAGTGCTAAAACGGTGTTGCTTAGTGATTATTGGTTCGCACCCCGTTTGAACCTGATTTTTTTAAGTCATATGTTCATGATTGCTACACGGGCGTGCCTAAACGCAATGACTCCTATTAAAATCTCAAAACGTCACCCTCACTGACGTTTTTTTCTGTTTTTTTTTTTTTTTTTTAAAGATACGATGATTACGATGTTCCTGACGCGATGAACGTTCATGGCATTTATGACACCAAGGCGTCCATGGTGACCTTTGAGAGCCGCGGTGAGTTTCAGAAATACTTACAGGAAGAGGCTGGGGTGTCTGGGTCGTACTTTGGCTTCTACGCAGGCGTCAAGGCTGGCTGGGGCGAGTCAAAGACACAAGCCAGCCAGAAGTACATGGCCCTCCTACACGTGGACATCAACAGGTACATATATTTGTCTTTGAATTCACTTTACTTTTGCGGTTTAAGGTTGCTCTATCATTTTGATATAAGTATAGTATCGATGGTGGATCCAAAGAGATGGTCTGGTGGGTTCGGATTCCCCCCCCCCCCCACCCCCTCTTCCCGTATCAGCTAGACTTTCTTTAAAAGAGGAAATTTGCCAAAAAAAAGTTTTGAAATATCTATCAAGAAAAATTTTACACCGAGTTTCGAAAGTTATCGTGGATAGCACTTGTTTTGATCGGCTCTGTGGCTGGCCCATTAAACTTGCACCACCTTTTGACACCGTTCGCATGAAAAATTAACACCACGTTTGGGGTAATTTACTTGTTTTAAATTTCTACTCCTCAGCACCACGTGATAATGTTTTATTTTGCACTCTGATTGGCTGATGTGATCGCTTTTCATTTAACTAGACCCTTTATTTCCAACGTTTAGGTATGAGATTTTTATAGACGAAGTAAAGCCCAAGGACTTGAGTTCGTCGTTTTTGAAGGAATTTATGGCCCTCCCAACCTCTTATTTTGCAGCAGGAGCGCCGGCGAAATATTGTAAGTGTGTTTTTCATGTTTGCTCTTTATTGCATTTAAACATGACGTTTGATTACTATTAGTTTTCCTTAATAGAGAGTTTTAACTTAACTCAATTTAGCCTTTTTGTGGCTAGTGCACAGTAAAGAATGCAAGAGTGTCGGTCTGCAATAAATGCTGCATGATGTTCTTAATGTACTACCCACATGTACGCTTTATGCTTTGCGTTTTTATCAATTTTGGTAGTGGACTTCATACAGAGATGGGGCACTCACTACATAAAGTCTGCTAAGTTTGGAGGTCAGCTCCAGATTCGTAAATTCATGGACGCAAGGGATGTATCCAGCAAGAAAGAGTTCGCACGAGAAATGGAAGTGGAATATAAATCCTTGTTCGCCAGTGTTGGAGCAAAGGAAAGTAGAAGGGAGGGACAGTCGTCTAGGCAACAAGCAAAAACAACATCGACGACAATTCTTGCCATGGGAGGAAGTCAAAAAATTGTTTCTATTTTATCCGATACATACTCGCCAACTTTCAAGAACGAGTTTAAGGATTGGCTTGCCTCTATTCCTCAATATCCAAAGCCGTTTGAGTTTCAGATGGCTTTAGTTACAACTCTTCTTAACTTCCGACTTCACGATTTGTTTCCCGAAGAGAGAAGTGACTGGGGATGCGAGGGGAATGCTGCTAAACTCGAAGAAGAGCTAACAGCAAATGAAGACAGGTTGAAGTTTTATGAAACGGTGGACTCTAACGGGACAGTTCAGAAACACTTTTGTGAATTTGACAGCCGTAAGTCTCTGGAGGAGGCAATTACCAGAAGGATCAGCTTAACTAGAGCCATTGAGGTCTACAAGAAGGAGGTAAGCGAAGGCACAAAATTCCAGCCGGCCTTTTATAGATATTGCACACTTTGTAATATTTAAGAGACACACAGTGGTGCAACGGTTAACACGCTGATACGCGAACTCTGAGTCGAGAATTGAAACGCCAAACAGTAAACTGATCCTTAACTTCCTTGCATCTTGACTTTTATCGTCTTTATCACATTGACCAATATTTTTCTCAATTTGCTCTCAAATAAATCACAACTAAATCACGACATGAGAAAGTATAGCTAGAACTGATCGCTTTCCCCCCAGAGTATAGCCAAGACAACTAAAGGAAATGTCATTGGATGACAAATTTCTCAATCGCTGTTTCATTTATTTATTTCTTTCTTTATTCATTTTGTAAGGGTCCGAATTCGATTACAGACATTCAGTTACCACCATGCAATAAAGACAGCCAAACAGCGTCAGGGGCCGCACAACTGGAAAAACCAAACCAAGCCTACGGAGTAGTAAAACACGACAAGATGGTCGGCCTCAGCTGGCAGCATATCACCAAAGGCAAAGCGTTATTCCGAGTTATCTTCGACATGAGAAACGATCTGAAAGGAACCAAGGACTTCAGCGACATTCCAAGAAACATGAGTCGTTTGGTTCGCTACAAAGATGGCAAATGGTTCACAGCTGAAAAGGATGGCTCTTTTCACCTCTACAACGCCTTCAAGAATGGAAAAAGCGGCGATCCTCAACAGCATAAAATATCGATTCTTGGTCTCGTGCTTTCCTTCAATCCAAACACAGGTGGGCTGACCCTTTTGTCACGTGATTTTGAAGCGTCAAGAGAGTTCTTTCGAAACCTACACGATGCACTGGCTGGAAGAGAGCTGGGGCGAGCCGTTTTAGATTCCAGTACCCCTACGTCCGGAGCTTCGAAGCGTGAAACCTTAACTGACCCTCCTTGCAATATCAAGTGGTCAAATGCCCTCCGGTTTGATCCTACTGAAGCCAACGGGAAGTGTCGCGATTTCACAGCCTCTAGTGAGGGAAACATTTTTGTCGTGTTCGCAACTTTACCAATCGATAAGACCTCCTGGTATTATATAGGAATTACACCTCGGAAAGTGGCAATTTACAAGGTAATTCATCCGTAGATGTATGCAAATACCTCCATATCATGTAATTATCTTATGCAGCAACAGAAGGTCCACCCTTAGCCTGATAACAAAGCACATGTTCTACGCACTCACGGCACCAAATTGATCTACCGGAAAAGGCAATAACCTGGCAATTGAAACCCTGGCCTAATCTATTGGCATGCACAAAAGGAAAGGCTTATAATCGCAACATTAAAATACAAACAAGAGCTGCGTTTTCAAATCGTTTTTCGTCCATACTAAGACGCAAAAGTGGCGTTTGCAAATTTATCTTGTTTAAAGAGCGTCTTAAAAAATTTCCTTTTCGATGAAAGAGTTATCGAAACTGTAACAGAGGTCAGACTGGATCATTACAAATCAAACACTCTTTCTTTCATCAGGGATTCGCACTCAAGACCTCCACGACAAACATCAACGCGAGAGGTCTGGGTGACCCAAACCTGCTTCAGTCATACTTTGTGTGCGTCACCGAATCCGAGTCAAGTACGCTCATTGAATATGGTAAAACGCTGGGAACCACTCAAAGTGGGGACGTGTATCTCAACATGCTTGACCTCGACAAACCGCTGAATGTTCGCTTTTACGCATTTGGGAATGGGGACAAGAAGGCTGACGTCATTGATGCACACATAGTAACACGTGATCAAACAAAAGCCGAGTGTAGAGGCGACACGTTTATGGACCTGACTACAAGGCTGTGCACGCAACAATGTCACGAAGACTGCGATCCCTTATATGGTAATTCATTTTTTACATATCTTCGGCTGAATTTACACATGAAGACTGCGATCCCTTATATGGTGATTTAATTTTTTACATACCTTCCGATGAATTTACACGGAAACTATGGCGTTATGTTACGCAAATTCCGTTTAAGTAAGACAAGTAAATAAGATTTGAAAAAAAAATTATAAGTACCTTTCGGTGCTTTTGAATTGATATTCTCGATTTTATTTTCAGGTTGTAACACGCTGTCATCAGGGTATCCTTTACCAACTGAGTGCAATGTTTGCCGAGTAGCCAAAGATAAGAAAACCGGCAGCTGTCTTCCAGAGTGTCCCCCTGAAAAATTCCTCACAGCTGAAAAGCTGTGTCTTGACTTAACTTGTAAGTAAGAGACCGATGCTCCTAAAATGAGCAATTTTCACTTAAGGTAAAGTATTCCGGGATTGCACGAGTTTTACTTTCCCTCACGCCTAAATTAGCTGCGGTTTCTATGAGACGACATTTGAGGAAAAAAACCCGTTATTGGAGCAAGCCTTAGTTGGGAAGGCTTAGCAAGGCCTTGCCCCAGACAAGCCAGGGCAAATGGGAAAAAAAAACGCAAAAAACACATCTGGCAGCGAGATTTTTAGGCTGAGATGAAGAGTCGAGGCTACACCTGGATATCAAACTGGATCTGACCTTCGTGGCAGGAGGAGGGGAAGAGTAAGTCCAAAGCTATGTTTTCATTGCACAGTTAGGCCTCCGTCTTTATAGAAACTTACTTTGAATCCCAAAGTACCTACAATAGTAGTCGAAAATCCTATATTTGAAGAAGAATACAGTGTGGAAAAGCGCAATCCCCAGCCTTCACCAGAAGAAGCGCCCACAACTCTTTGATCCTTTGTATAGCATAGGACCTGATCATTGATTGTTTACTGTATCAATGCAGCTTATCGGTAGGCGTCTTAAAAGATCAAAACTGGCACCAGATCTGCATTTCTTGGGCAGGTCACAGTGGGGTGACCATACAGTACCTGGATGGCGTGCGCGAGGTGGCAGACACTCGACACATAGGAACCTTGAAAGGAGGGGCAACGCTGGCAGTCGGTCATCACACGGAGTATGTTTATCAAATAACCGCCTTGAATCTGTGGGACACAGTGATACCTCCCGAGAAGATCGCCGAGTTCGCCACAGCGTGTCAAAAAGGAAATGGAAATGTGAAAACCTGGGACGATTTTTATGATCTTGCTGTTGAAGGAAAAATTAAAATTAACACGCCTTCAAATTGTCGTGTAAGCCCAAGTGTGGCGCAATAAATAGCATGTAAAATCTTCGTCTGATCATCACTGGTCACATTATTCAGAATAAAAAGTTATTTAAACTGGCACCATGCTATGTTTTAAACCTGCGTTGTCTGTGATAACTTTAATGTGATGGGTGATGTGGGAAAAGCAGGGATCCAGTTGTAAGATGGCTCCAGCGCAAAGCTTACGGGCCATGTTTCAGAGGGGACAAACGAAGACACCCAACTGATGGTAAGGATCTCGAACTTGGTTAGTAGGAGACGTTTCACGGGTCCTCTCCACTATACAGCTCTTCAAATTTTGTAAGCTTCCAGCAGTAATTCGTATCCTTTTTGGAAATCCTAACGTGATGCACTTGAAAGACTATTTCGTCGCTTTTTAAATTTTGATGTTCATCGTTTTGAAAATTGGATTATTCTTAACTAACCTTTTCTCCTAAGCTCCAAAACGTCTATCTTGATAAAAACAAGGAGCTAAAAACCCATCTTGAAAATTTAAAATTTAGCAGCATGAACCCACCCAGCGAGCCGTCCTGCAGGGCACTGCCTGCTTAATCGACCAAACGCAGTACGGGTAATGGCAGAGAGAGAATAATAGTCGTTCTTTTACGGTTGCTTGTATTCTATGCTTATTTTATCTTTATTTTACATTTACCTTAAAATGTTCCATTGTGCAAAGTAAACGTAGAGATCTCAATCTCTCTGATTCGAATGGAACGTAATATTTTTTTTTGTTGGAAATGTTTCAACGGAAACCCTCAATCAGTATTCATCAAATGAGAAAATAGAAGGTTTCCGTCAAATTCTTCTAAATATGTCTTCGGATCGTGGAATGAACATTTTTGTTTAATTTCTCTTGTTTCCTTGGTAACTTTCCGATCTTCTTAAACACAATTTTAAATCACAGTAGCGTGTTTCACTTTCGACTTTCGATTTGACTAAGGTACACGCCGAAACATTCTTACGTCAAATCAGGTTGCACCGCGCAAAAAAGAGGACGTTTTGTGAAATCCTTGTTCTTGCTACAGATTTTGCCTCGAAATACGTAGCCGAAAGGCAACCCCGTTTGAATTTGTGCGATGATCGAAGCGATAAGATGGGTCGCAGTGATTTGTTTAGGAAGCAATACACAAGATACGGTTTGTTGAGCCTTGTTACAGCAATTTATCGCCTCGTTCTTCTCCGCCTTAATTACCGAGAGCAACAAAAATTTTAGAAATGAGTACAGCGTACTACTGTAAGTGAAACGACTCATTCCGATGAATTTTTCCACCTATGATCATTTCTTTAGAGTCCGCTGTTTCTCTGCATGCTCAACAGTTTTCTCCTCCACATACAGTCCTTTCCTTCGTCTAACGCTGTTCATGTACTTTCGAGCTTGGTTTTCTGAATCAGCTTTCTCGCCGAAATGTGTGTATTCTTCCTCCGTTGTGGGAACCCAAAAAGGGTCGATATCGACAACCTACAGAAAACAACAACAACAGCGAACATAAACATTACTATACTGTGGACTGCATCTGACACATCGCCAACCCCTTTACATTCTTTGATACCCTTCCGCCCCCCCCCCTTCGCTTCCTTCTCCCCCCCTGACGGTACGCTTCAGTAATTCCGTGCCAGTTTAAGTAAACATTACTACCTCGATGCAACAAAGTAATATAAGGATTTTAACTGAGACGGTCAGAAGTGCTTTTCCTCAAGCTGTTAGTTCATACTACACTCAGACCTCTTCAAAAGGCCATATAAGCCATGAAGACGCGTGGCCGTTGAAGGAAGGTGTTCGTAACAGGCTCTTGAGCTTATCCCGATTTCGCGGGAAGAAAGGATGAAGCATGAAGCGATCGTGAGGCTTGCTACCCCCTACCCCCCCCTACTTTTCCCCTACCTCTGAATGGGATGATAGTCCATCGCAAAGTTAACAATACTCATTAATAATTCGGCCAGTACTCTTTAATAATCCTAAATGGAGAGAGGCATTTTGAGGGTAAAGGACACAAGGACACTGAACTAGCCGGGCTGACCTCTCGAGTGGGTGGCCTTTCATGGACGTTCAATTGTATCCAATAAACCCTTAAAAAATACAGCAAGGTTCTATGATAATAACAGGAACAGAGCACTAATACCATAAGTGTTAATGCAAATAAAGAAACCGATTCAGGAGTTTAAAAAATCTCACCTCCCAATGGCTAAACACAAGCTGTGGATTCGCAAGTCCGCTTGTTCGCTTTCTTATTTCCTCAGCAAATCCAAAACTTTCCGCAACCGGAAGTACGGCCGTGACGTCAAACACGTCTGAACCTTCCTTCATTTCCTCCCTCAGTACCCGTCCCTCCCGTTTGGCTAAAACCGCGTACATTCGACCCAGGACCTCCGCTGTCGCTTGAATGTCACATGTGTACATAGCTGCCATGAGGCGCACCGGCTGAAGCAAAAAAACGCGCCTGCAGCCTTCCTTGACAGCAGACATCAGCTGTCCAGAAAATGGTCCGAACCTATCAAGTCTTTGCGATGGAGCAATTTTCGAACTTCTATCCTCAGAATCTGTTGAAAATTTCTTTGGATCATCGTTCTTTTCACAGCTCATTTCGTTAATTTTATCTTCATGTTTGCGTGCTACGTTTTCGTTAGTAGTCCCGTCAACATTACAATCTTCATTCTTCGATACATGTTCCTGCCCTAAATTATTTCCCCTGCTCATTCCTGTGGTAGCAACTGTGTTTGAACCTGGATCCAGTGAAATCCAATCTTCTACGACAAAGCAGACTCCCATCAAGGGTTCCTCGCAGAGCGGACCAGCTAATGTTGCAAGCTGAAAACCACTAACGATACTATTATCATATTCGCGGTAACTGCTTTCTGGTGACGAACAAGTGTTTCCTGTAGCGACCGGAAAATATGTAAGAGGTTATTGCAGTCGCAGTTTTGACATTGTAAGAGTGTTTTGTTTTGTCCATGTTTTGTTGCTTTTCCTTGCCGTTACACTGGGCCTTTAAAACTTACTTTTCGCTTGTGAAAAACAACAGCAACAAAATTGTAAAACAACTGATATATGAACGCTTAAAGGCGTTGCATACATTTTTCTCAACCATAGAGAGCATCTACAAATTATCTCTCTTTAACAAGCAAATTACAAGCATACAGCTTCTTGCGGGCGAAAAACGACGAGTCACGATTACTTATGTTGATAATCAAAATTAAAGGCTTATAAATTGCTTTGTTTGGATTACAAAGGAAATCAACGCCAACAAGAAAATAATATTTCAAACACCTTCTAAGATAGAGAGGGAGAAAATAGATTATAAAAGGAACAATCAATCAAAAAATCGAACATACCTAACAGACCCGAACTTTGCCACATAGAAGGCCGTTTATAGCCTGGTATTCTATTCAGTAAAACATTGCTGCCAATCCTACGAGGACCAAATGCCCAGATATCATCTGCAGCTCCATCCCAAATGGTCCCTGCCTCTTTAAAAGCAGTGCAGAGCTCTTGATAGAGGCCTTTCAACGATTCTCTCGTGGGAAGTTTAACTTGATCTACCAGCTGCCTCCGCTCTGCTAAGCTCGTGGCTGATGACACCGTCACTAAGATTTTTATCAAATCACTTTTCTTCTCAAGTAACTGCGTAACATCGTCTGGCAATGGTAAAGCCCTCACTTGGACACTACAGAGTTTGTTTGCCGTCTTGATTTCAATGATTCCTCTGTCTTTATCCAAGACATTTTTATCGCTTTCCTCTCCTTCGGTATCGATTTGTTTCGGCTGGGTCGAGTTTGTTTCGCTGATAATAGCTTCGTTGACCCTGTCAAAAGTAGGAGGAACAACGATGGTTTCTCGGAACGGAACAATAGGCGCTGATACATTGAGTTTAATGCCAGCAAAGAGCTTCTCTAGATCATCAATACAACGCTGAAGATGGACTTCTCCTGCGCCCACGATCACGTGCTCACCTAAAGGAAACAAATAAATAACAGTTGGTTGAATAAGGTCCATCGTGCATCTTGACTTGTCTGCTCCCTGTGGCTTGGTCGTGTTTTACAGATTTTACCTGCCGTAACAGCGTTCAAGCACAAAGAAACGACACTTAAATACAGCAACAGATGATATAAAAACCACTAATGGGCCACACAAAGCTGGTCGTAATAATATGGGGGCTCTGGTCCGGCTTTTAATGGTTGTGACACATAATTGGCCCCTGAGTGGGAGATACGTGAACCCAATGGTTAGCAAGCTTGGCTCCGATCGATGTAAGATGTAAAGGGCCTCTATGCTCCTGACATTAAGAAAACTTACCAGTCTCCTGGACTAAAGTCTCAACACAAGGATCCGCCTGGTTAAGAAGTCTCATTCCCCTGGCTAGCGCGGGCATGTCGGCCGGGTGGACCGGTTCCACTGCCACACGGACAATGGGACGAGCCTCGATTGGAAGAGCAGTGAAGGGTGGACAGGCAGCAGTGCTAGAGACTGTGGCAGACTTGAGCACGTGACTCTCAAGGCCGCCAATCCCCAACACATTCCCGGCCGGGACAGAGTCCAGGGCTTCGAGTTCTCGTCCCATGAGCAAATAAAGGTCTTGCACAATGAATGCAGCCACATGTTGATTTGTACCTCGATCTACAGATTTCGCCACTGCAAGTCCCTCGTTTTCCTCTTCTTTGTTAGCGCTTAAAAGGCGACAGGTAAAAACGAAAGAAACAAAAACATTACAAATCTAACAGAAAGGAAGTAACAGATGACTTTATACAAAGACAACAGAACCACTACTTAGATTCTAACGCGGAGAATAAACCGCAATTGACTGACATTGCATCCAAACGGAGAAACAAGACATGCCAAAGATACCCAGATAAGCTCAGCAGCCCTGCAAGTCAGTGGCCTGCACTCTTTAAATACTTTATAAACAACTGTTTACAAGAATGAACGTATTTTGAACTAGGAGCATGATCTTGAGTTTTCTAGCCTGTACAAACTGAAAGCCAGTACCTGGAAGCGTCAGATTGGACTTGGTCCTCGAATGGCACCCATTGTTTATTGAGGCCCTCTCGTGGATCATGTTTAGGGCCCAGCACGTACAGCCGCTGGCCCTTCTTGATGATCCCGCTGTAAACCCGTGCGAATGCTAACACGTGATTTTTGGGAGTCTCTTCGTCTTCTGTGAGCTTTAAAACCTCGGTGCTTTCATTCTCTTTGTTTTCTTTGCTTGTTTCTGGTTCCAAATTAAGAGAAGTACCATTTTCTAAGCCGGCGTTATTTGCCAGCATCTCGGCATGTCTTTTCCGCGCTTGTACGCGTCGAGCAGCAATTTCTTCTTGAGTCAGTGGCCTTAAAAGAGAACATAAAGTAGTAGCATTTGTACACATTTGTATGCATTTGTAACACCCTCAACTACTTAGATTAGGTAAATTGCTAGAAGTTTCGTTACGTCTGAGAGATTTCTTGGGAAACAAAAACGTATCATACGTCCAATATATAAGTTTTTGTTCACCTCTTACGATGCTTTGGTAAAGCACTATCTTCGACAGCAAACATTTTAGAAACAAACACTATCACAGGTGCGTCGTCAGAAGATCTGCAAACCAGAAAATCTGAGGAGAATAAGGAAACAAAAACTCAGGAGCAGTTCAGGAAACAGCAGAGTAGTTCTTGGCTGAAAATCTGAACCAGCGCCGTATGTTCAAAGAATAGATGGATGATGCTATCCTACAAAACAATAACGTTTATCAGCCTTTCTCCCAACCTCGTTCCCAGGGTCTCTCATCTTCCCGCTCCCACAGAGGCAGGAAGATGAGAGGCCCTGGGAACGAGCTTGCCCTTCTCCTTAAATCTTTTTCACTTTTATCTTCAAGAATTATAGCAATTGCAGGTCAATGTCTGTATCTGAGCAGCTGCGCACCCACCCCTCCCCTAACACAACAACAGTCAACTGATAAAAAGTTAGAAAACCACGACGGCAACGGGAACATCACTACACAAAAGGTTTAATGAGCAGAACAATGGCTGTGCACGTACATTATGAATTTTTTTAAAAATTTCCTTGCGTCCTCTGCAAAACAACAACGTGAAATGACCAAACTTTGCATAGTCTGGAGAACGTGAACGACGACGGCCATTTTTTTTCTTTCAATTTCTATTTCTAAGTTAAGGTTGTGTCCCATGATCAGTTTCATCTATATCAAATAGACGACAAAATGTAATAAAGGTACTAAAGAGGCATTTAGATATGGATAAAAAAACACACGTATAGCAAAAAATGATATACCATTTTTCAAGCGCTGTGTCTCCTCAGGTAAAGAATCAAAAGTCCTGAGCCCACTACACATCAGCTTTTCAACTTTCTCATCGCCCATCTCTAGGGGACTGGGAAGCTTCATCACCACCACTGTCAACATGGAGCGGGACAGTGGCAGCCACTGATCAAACAAGGCCTTGAGATGTACACGGCTGTCTGTGTGCCGACTGTCTCTGGCTGAGATTTTCAGATTTAGGGATTTGACTATCTGTTCCGTTTTGATTTTGTCCCTATTATGAAGTCCAAGAGAATTTCATTATTAACTCCAGTCGAATAGTATACTCAATGCCATTTCCATCAAAGGTAGCCAGCCTATTCTGGGCATATCACTTAGTTTTTGTGGCTGAGCTAAGAAGAGGGCGAGCTAACGCCTATTTTCGGTCGCCACCGTTTTCGCTCGTCTTCACTAACCCGTGAGCCCGACATGTACATATTTGAAGTGAAGTTTTAAGTCAATCTCAAGATCTTGAATGTGGAAGGATTGCAAGATTAAACTTACCTTTTAAGCACAGCATCATAAACAGCCCAGATGTTGTCCAGTATAAACTGAACAAACAGGGGCTTCTTTGCTTTAGCTTGTGCACCTTTCAAAATCCTTTTTGATTTGGTATGAAGATAGAAGTCTCCCCACAGAGTGTTGGAGAGAATTTGTTTGCTGATACCAAGTTTATTGGCATACATTTCCGCAAAGTCTTTAATGCTGTTAAACAAACGAATAAGGAATCAAAAACATTTTAGCAAACGTGAACAGGCAAGTGTTAAAATGTCCAGGCATCTACTGCAGTTACTGCTCTCAAAGAAATTATCCAAACTGAGAGTTGAATCCTCTTTGTTTTTATAAAGGAGTAGGAATTAATAGCTGAAGATAACGAATCATGAAAGAAGGATCAATGCTTCAAAACCAAAGCCTACATCTAAGCTTGTAGAGAGTGTAAAGGAGAAGCAAAGAAGACTAAAAAAATAAAGCCCCACCCTGTTGGTACGATACAGAAGTTAATAAACCCCCTGCTTCAAAATAATATTATGGGCCCATTCCTCATGTACATGAGGAGTATTAATAATTTCTTTTTTAATAGTTTACAATTGTTAAATTCAATGTCTATTTTTATTATGTGTTGTTTGTTGCAAAATAAACTTGCTACTAGTGGAAAATGATAAAAAAATTTAAAAGCACCCACCTCAAATAAATGCCCATTATCAAGGTTCAAAAATTAATTTTAATAAGACCCAAAGGAACTTTAAAAAAAAAAAAATATGGTATTCCCAAAAATAAAGAAATGTGTTTGAAAGAGGTCATTGGTTTCAAAAAAACTGTTGCACTGCATTGGCAAGCAATAAAAATACTGCTATTCAATTAATTATCAACAGTAAGTTTACTAAGGTACATGAAGGTGAACCACCATACCAAATTTTGAAAAACTAAACTTTATTTTTGAAAAGCTAACCCTTTTAAGCAGTAGCAATGGTTGACCAACTAACCAATGTAGTGTATGGTACATTTTACTGTCCAGCTGTTGCACTACAGTCTACATGCAGTTTACTTTACCTAAAACCCCAACCATCGATTGCACTTGTAAAGAGAACATTTCCTACGTCAGGTGAGAAGTATAACAATGAGTCATCTGTTTCCTCAAGACCTGAGCTCCAGTCATCAATAGACACTGCAACGTCATCTGTAAAAGTTTTTTCATTCCTGGTCTTTTCTGTTGCCTGTTTAGCAGAACTTTTCTCTAAAACTTCCGTTGTGAAGAGGGCAGCTGTTATGGCATTAACCTAAACACACGAGGACAAATTTGAAGCAAGAGGTTAGTTAGAATTGACTAGATCTTTCACACCCAGGAATGACTAAATAGTAATTTCTCCTTACAATATCGGTATAACATCAAGCATCTTTAAGTTTAAGGGGAGCAGGGTTGGCATAGTGGTGAGAGCGCCTCGCCTTCCACCAATGTGTCCCAGGTTCGATTCCCGGACCCAGTGTCATAAGTGGATTGAGTTTGTTGGTTCTCTACTCTGCTGCGAGCGGTTTTTTTCTGGGTACTTTGGTTTTCCCCTCTCCTCAAAAACCATCATTTGAATTTATTTAATTCAGAAGTTTATTTGATTTACACGCAACCCCACAAGCTGTTCAGCTTTGAAACATTATCATGTTTAAATAAAGGTGTTATTATTATTATTATTATTATTATTATTATTATTATCATTATTATTATTATTATTACTATTATTATTATTATTATTATTATTAGTGATTCAGAGTAAAGAAAAACATAAACTAGGGCAGGGCTCGACACTAACAGTAGCCCACTAGCCACAGACTAGTAGAAATTCAGTTTTGGCTAGTGGTTTTCAATTTCCACTCGCCAGTTTGGCTAGTAAACAGACTGAAATTGTTGTAACATCTAAAATCATCTAAGATGTCACTAGCCACTTGGCTAGTAAGTTAAAAAGTTAGTGTCAAGCCCTGCTAGGGGATATCATCTGATTCAACACCTAATTCTCCAAACTCACATCATGGGTAGCGAACAGCAAGGAGAACGGCTATTGAAATCTTGGAAATGAAAGGCTTGTCAATAGATGTACACAAAAAGTATCCCAAAAATTGATACTTTTAATCTTTTTAAATGTAATTCAGTTAAAAAAAATTAACAAAGCAATGAAAAGCAAAGCTTTAATATCAAAATATGACATTTTTCTAAATTTGCTATTGACAGCAAATGGAGTAAGGGTGCTAAAAAGTTATTTCCTTCAAAGTAACCTTCAAATCCAAAAATATTAGGTAATTACTGTGGTTAAAATGTGCTTGACACCCTTAACAACTTTCTCAAATTCTGGAAAACACATCAGCAAAACCAAAAGTTAATTGTCATTGTCATGTTCCCTAACCCCTGTGAAAGGCTAGCATCTAATTTCTTCTGACAATGTCACCCCTAAATCAAACATTAAGGTCAAATTCTCCTTGTCATCACCAAAGGAAATGAAAAGAGAACAGTATGGAGACTACACATACCGCTGTTTGGGCGTAAAGAGTTGATGTGGTACTGGAAAATTAATTGACTGAGTAGAACATTTGTCTTGGTCCATACATAACATTGTCATATCAAAAAGTTTCTTTACTAGTTAAAAATAGTCCCTCCCTGTAATTACATGTAACTATACAAGTTGAATGTCCTAATTTCAAAGAAAGTTGCAGAATAATGTCATTAACTAAAAAAGAAATCATTGTTTTCACCTTTTCTAGAATCTGCTGTAAATGAAAGTAAGCCTCTGTTGGAGAGAACTTCAGTTCAGTAATTAACCTGTCAATCTTGTTCATAACCAAACAAGGTCGAATATTCTCCAGCCAAGCTTGACGCAACACTACGTGAGTCTGTGGAAGTCAGGGCATGAAATGGTCCTATGTTGTTAGGTTTGACTGACTCAGTAAAATGTATTTTTCAATGATTTAATGAGCAAACGAGCTTGAGAGCTCTAACACATGATAACAGCTAGGTGAATAATTAAGCCAAAGAAAAATAGCAACAGTGGAGTTTACAAGCCATATATATGTTGTAGTTCAATTTTATCCTTGGTTCAAATTTTATTTTCCTTTGTTTCAAACTCATTATCGTACACATTAACATGACCAAGAACAAAGGAAAATAAAATTTGAACCAAGTATAAAATTGAACTACAACATATATAATTTGTTAGTAGTGTATGAATGAACAAAAAATAATAAACTATTTCTGACCTGAGGGGAGACTCCTTCAACTACATCTACAACAACAATTGCACCATCACAGAGGCGTACCGCTGTTGACACCTGTTGATGACAAATACATGTACTGCTGTCTATAAGAGTACAGAGTTCGCTAAACCACTGTCAATTTGTTTTTTACTACAATATCGATGTCAAATAGAAAGATTCCTTCAGTGTGTGACATGTTGCGTGACACAATGACACAAGCAGCATTGTGTGTACTCTCATCAACAATGGCAAATGGGCCAATCAGATTGGGACATTACAGCCAATAGTGGTAAATAAATTAATTGAACTTGCCTCACTGGAAAAGTCCACATGTCCTGGGGAATCAATAAGGTTTATTATATATTCTTCTTCACCTAGAAAATAGTTACAGAAAAAAAAAAATCAAAAGCCATCATCTACATTGTACAACATAAAATGGTTATCATGTCAACATTCAGTCAACAGCTACTGTTATCGTCTGATGACAAATCTAACAGAATTGAATCAGAAGAAATCAGTATGTGTTCTCTTTAACTCCAATGAGTGACCAAGACAGAATATCTCCTTACAATATCAATATAACATCAAGCACACAAGTGAAGTGATGCGAATAAATAAAAATGGTCAACAAGGGGAAATTAGTTGATCCAATACCAAATTCTCCAAACCAACATTATAACAGCTATACAGCAGACAGTAAAGAGAATTACTAATGAGATTTTGGCAGTGAAAGGGTAATTATATAAAAGAAAGTCAGGCAAACTACTCACTATCTCAAAAATTACATGGAGTGATACAGCATGTGTGATTTGCAACATAGTACTCTTGTAAAAAGCCCAAATTTTGGGTTGTTGCCTTTATTGCCACTAAAGCAATAAAGGCAATTAAAGGCAAAAAAGGCAATCAGCATCCAATTTCTTTTCACACACAATAATACAGCACAAAGTGAGCTAATTTTAAAAATGAATAGCATAGCATCTGCACATAATTTAGTGCTCATTTTTAAGTTGATACTTAAATAGAAGTTTTGACCGTCTATGCATAATTAACATGTATTGCGGCATCACTGTGTGATGTAGTTCATTGATAAGAATCCATAAGCACCCATTGGATATGAAATGGCAAATAGACAACAAGTTGTGTAGATCTGTGCTGGCTATTACCAATCTCTTATCTAACAAGTGCAAGTGGAATAATTTTTTTATCAAATTTCACTAAAACCTAAACACATCCCAATGTATTTCTGCATAAGGTGACTCAGAATATTAGCTGTTAACCGTAGCTTTTAAACCAAAACAACACTAGCCATGCAATAATTAACAACTATTCACCGAAGTGGAGGTGGTTAGTGGTGGATATTTACCGAGCCGCAAAGCGGCGAGGTAAATATCCACTGCTAACCACTGACACTGAGGTGAATAGTTGTCTTAGTGTATACTAAAACAGTGAGATAATATACACCACCAAAAATTGATTTGAGTGATTTCTTCACTTGTCATGGATACAAACCGGGACGCCATTTTTTTCCCGAGTTGCTTGAAGGTAAATAGCAAAGGGGATATTCAGAGTTTGACTAGCCAATCAGAGCACACCTTCAATGCCATCCATTGTTTTAGTAGATACTAATATGTAGATATACCTCTGGTGAAGAGTAAAGATATTGCACTTGATTTCATAGTTATCCCTCTAAGCTGTTCATCTTCACGGCTATCCATATATCTTAACTAAACAAATCAAAACAAGTCAGTTAAGAAAAATCTCCCCACTTGATGCTCCAATTCCCTAGTTCAATTCTGAAGCTTTTGGACATTGAATTGATGCAATCAGTGTCATCACCTTTATACATGAGTAACCTTAATCCCAATCTAGACAAACTTAACAAGGGGAGCCACTGATGGTCATAATGAACATTTCTGATGTCCCCAATGAGTAGCAACGCTAAATCACGTTGGCACGTAATTAAACTTATTATTATTATTAAGTATTACTAAAGGGAGAATCTAGATGCTGGTCACACTTCGGTTTCAGAGGTTTTAATAAATAGATGAAGGTATACAGTGTTAGTTCTTACTTTGCCTGCCAAACGTTGTGAAATGATCCCATTACTGGCCAAGAGTGCATCCGCAATCGTTGTCTTCCCTAGAAACAGATCGATGGAAGAAATGAACCACTGAAAGACCCAAGGGCCGGCACAAGTTCAAAACATGTTTATCACTGTGATGAAAACGAACTGAGCTCACTCACCGTGATCCACATGAGCCAAAATACATATATTTCTGATATTTTTCGGATTTTTTTGAAGTTCAGAAAGACGCTGCGGTGTCGTAGTCCTCATGATTTCAGCTGTTGTGGTATACAACGAAAAATATCACCGTGTTTTCCACGTACTAATCACTTTCCGTAACATGTTGTGGTGCAATTTTGAGTCCGCAAATGACCAGGGGTTGTCCGCCAAGAGTATGAGTAGTAGGTATAGTTTCCAATCCTACGACCGCGCAACGTGCACTGTCATTCTTTATCAGTTTCTCAAAATGGTGGGTACAATCCTACAAGTTTCTTTTCTCTTGCGCTTTCTTCAGCGAAGTTAAAACTTACTATTTTTAAAGATTTAAATTTTCGTATATCATCTTCCTTGCTTCTTTCATGTGAATCGTAGAAGGCACTCATTTAGTTTCGCTTTGCAACTTGAAGGAAGAGTACTAGTGTGGCTATAGCATCTCAAATTTTATTATTCTTATTTTAGTCTCGCCGATATGATACAAGGACGACGATATTCTCGCCCGAAGGTAAGAACTGAGAAGACTTGAGTGTTAATCTGTTTTTCACTACTTTTTCAAATGTTCTGGACCCTTTTCATGTTTGCAGAATTATAAATCTCTTGCAGGGTAAAGAGCGAAGAAATTTGCGTCTTTGTTTGACCTCCAGTTCGATTTTATAAGACTTGACTCGGATTTATAGATAAAATTCATATCTACACGTGCTTAACATTGAGAGTATGCAAACTTTCCAGAAAACTTGATACTTAATTATGCAAGGTGTTAATTGATAAAAGGAAACAATTTACGTCTTCTGTGATCTGTTGCTGCAGTACAGGTCCCAGTTGTTCGAAAGCCGAATAGTGCTAACCCGGGGTTAAATTTTAATCCAGGTTTCTATGTTTCTCTGTTCAAAAGCTGTTTAGGGATAATTCTCTCGATTCTTAAAGATTTAATTAAGCTTTCAGATCTGAAATCAAATTTCACACTAACCCTTGGGTTGTCTTAATCCACCTTTGAACAACCCGGCCCAGGCCTTCAGCAACATGGAATCTATTTGTTGAATATGGTAAGAAAAAAGAGTACCGTAAATGGCAATGTCATATATGCATCTGTGCTACATTATAACATAAGTAAGAACCAATCAAAGTGCATGCACAATTAAGCTTATTTTGTTATTGCTGTCTCACACCCAAATATTGACTATGCTCAAACAGGGTTCACCATTTCATTCAGTCTTGTTCTCTTTCCAATCAGGACGACTGTATCAGGTGGAATATGCCATGGAAGCTGTAGGTCATGCTGGTATATGCCTGGGAATTTTGGCAAATGATGGCATTGTTTTAGCAGCTGAGAGGCGAAACACCAATAAACTTCTTGATGAAGTATTTTCTTCAGAAAAGATTTACAAGCTTCACGAGTAAGTACAGAAAAAGAGATGGATCAAAGTCACCTCTGCATGTAGAAATAATTTTTTTTTTTGCAACATGCAAGAGACATAGATTAAATAGGCAGAGTTGCTGTCTGCAGGAAGGCTGCAGTTTCAAGTATGCAAACAAGTTAGGCTCAGTGTCCCTCAAGTTGAGGTTCTTCTATCTAAACCATGAGACTTAGGGACAAAGGGAAAAAATGGACATCCATTTGACCATACTTAGTTACCTGGTGTACATAGCTACATCACAGGTTGCTAGGGGAAATCTCAGAAAATTAAGTGGATGAACAAGATTCTGTAAAACAGTGTAAAGTACAGTGTATTAAAATAAAATTTGAAGGGGTACCTTGATAGTGTCTAAAATCATAATGATTTTCACAGTCGATACAACTAAAGAAGTTGTGACTAAATCTTTTTGCCATTTTAGTGACTTGGCCTGCAGTGTTGCTGGTATAACATCTGATGCTAATGTGCTGACAAATCAACTAAGACTTATAGCTCAGAGGTACATACTGTATTAGTTTATGTATATTAATTAATTAGATATTTTTTCATAATTTTTTTTCACTGTGATCTTGAATGTTTCGTCAGAAACATTCATCAATTTACATTTTTGCAGAAGGTAACAGTCATTATGTTTCCTTTGATTTGTCCTACTTAACAAATGGTAAACACCACAGTGTATACTATTGAGTTATGGATGCATGCGGGAGGTTGCTAAGCATGAAAGAAGCGTAATAGTTGCTCGAGGTGATAGCCGAGAGCGACTCTAGCTTCTTGAGTGCATAGCAAACCTCCCAAGTGCATCCATAACTCAATAGTATACACTGTGGTGTTTACCATTTGTTTTATAACATAACATTGATACATTGTAGCTAAAGGGTTCCCTTTTATTTAACAAATATTACATGACCAGAAAAAGCAAGTGTGCGAGGAAAAATAGTCTTTGCATTTGCTCACGTCAGCAGCATACACCCATGGGCAAATGGGGGGCGCTAAATTGACCGATCAGAGTGCGTGCTTTACTTTAGTTATGTTATAATTTTCTTTTCTCAGATATTTATTACAATACCAAGAACCAATACCATGTGAGCAGGTTGTCAGCTCACTGTGTGATGTAAAACAAGCCTATACACAATTTGGAGGTTAGTTTTAATCGGTATCAAAATACCTAGTCAATAGTGTTGGAGGGTAGGCTTCATAACAGTACGGACAGGAGAGGGCTGGATTCTCCCTAGCAGCAATGAGGTGACCTTGGCAACGGGCCCACACCCTCCTCCAGGCACCTGTCAGCGCAACACAGACAAACCAGTGTGAGGAAAAAAATGCTTACCAAGATTTTATGGGACAGGAGAGGGAAGAAGAGGAGGCTAGTAAAGTCCTCAAGCAAATTGAGAGAAAGTCAATGGCAATGCCCTCGCAAATCTCCATGAACTGCAACCCCCACATTATGTTCATGAAACTGGGTTTGATTTTATCTCTATAGACTTTCTAAAAAAGCTTGTTTGTGACTCTTGCAGGGAAAATTGCTTGAAAACTCAAGGTTTTTTTAACAAATGAAAAGGTGCTCCAAAGTTGGATGAGCACATGATGTCTGCTTGATATAGTTTTCACTTACATACTTGCCAAACTTGTGGACTCAGCCATGTCATGACTTTTGTTAATACTTGCAGGTTTGCGACCATTTGGTGTATCCATTTTGTACGTGGGCTGGGATAAACACTATGGCTATCAGTTGTATCAGAGTGATCCTAGTGGCAACTACAGTGGATGGAAGGCAACGTGCATAGGAAATAACAGTGTAGTAAGTCATAATTGTTCTCTTCAGTTAGGGATTGTATATCATTTCAACTAGTTCACTGCCAAGATCTGAATGTCAACTCTCCTTATTTGTGAATTTGGAGTCAAATGAAAACAATGTCCCTTAGTAAATCATGATCTTAAAATTTCTCATTACCTGCCTCATTGGCAATGTATTAAAGCTGTCAGGAGAAGTTTTATATAAATCATTTGGGTGTGTAGGGGTTATTAGGGGATACACATGCAGGAAAGTAATACTTTAGAAAGAAGTATAATTGTCATCAGTCTGTAAATTTTCTGTACCTCTCAAGTGAGGGGAGGTTTTCAAATCGATCAAATTCAATTCTTTCAAAAATAACATAAAACGATACTTTCCTGTGATTCTGTCAGGCTGCAGTCTCCATGCTGAAACAAGAATACAAGGAAGATGAAATGGAATTAAAAGATGCTCTGAAACTGGCAGTCAAAGTGCTAGACAAGACATTAGATATAACAAAACTTACACCTGACAAAGGTTAGTTTACAGAGATGGCTGCCATCCATCATTTCAGACTGGTTAGAAATTTTGTTAGTGTACAAAATTTGCAAGTGTGTTTTGGTGCTTAGTCTGCTGGATCATGTATAACATGTAACATGGCAACTTTCAGTGATAATATACTGCTAGAAGTGTTTGTAGCATGCAAGTCATATACCCTTCTATGTTAATAGAAACAAAACTTCACAATTGAGAATTCTGTTCTCATTTTATCATCATCTTGTTTTTGACAGTGGAAATGTCCACATTGACCAGGGAAAATGGCATAACAAGCATCAAGATTCTAAAAGCAGCAGAGGTTGAAGCACTTATCAAGGAACATGAACAAGTGAAAGCAGAAGAAGCCAAGCAAGCTGCTGCCAAGAAATAACTTGAGCTTTAATTTATGAAACCTACACTTCAGAATAAACCTTATTCATTATGACCAAATTCTTGTAGACAATTTACATGTGTAAGCATCAGATAGATAAAGAACATCATACACCAAGGTCAAAACCTTGCCTAAGCAGTAAATCTCAGCAGTGAAACTTTTGTTTTTATTCTGCAATAGAAGTTAAATTTAGGAATCTGCTGATGAGTCCCTCTATCATCAAGAAACCTTCACTCATTTAAATCCTAAGAGCGACTAGCATCCATAATCTCCTTACAGTAAATATGCTTAATCAGTCATTGAGATCATGAGAATGAACAAAATGATCAACAACCTTAAAAGCTTTGATTGTAAACTGAATTCTCTTCATCTGTAACAAAGGAAATTTATAGAGACAAGTATGGAGATCGTAGATACTGATGTCAGTTATAGTGTTAAGGGTTAATGGTATAACATTATTCTAAAAAAAAAAAAAAAGGGGAAGAAAGAAAAGAAATCACAGCTCAAGATTGCTTTCTCGTCATACTTTCCTTTTCTTTGGGCAGTGAAAAGGATGATAGGAAGGGCCAGAAAATATACTTCCAATTATAGGCTCCCATTTTCTAAGGGAATATTGTTATAACATGTTAAGTAGAGGAAGAGTTGTATTTTGTAAGATGGAAACCTCTGACATGTGCAGTATTGAGGTTTGTAAGGCCATAAAGGATGTTTCATCTTGCATCTTAAGCTGTGTTACATGCACTTGTTCTGATGGTATCAGCTCAGTCTAACACTATTTGTTTTGATATAGATAATGCAATAATACAAAACTTGAACACTGCGCTATTTTCAAGTTGTCAGTAATACAGTCCTTTTTTTAAATCCGTAAAAGATTTGGGTTAGCAGTGTTGTCCATACTTTTATCTGAGGTTGCCAGAAACAATGCTAATGCAAAATTTTAGGGAAAAAGCAAAGTGTTAACTGGTTAAATAAAGAGTCATGAGTGGTGATCAGTTTAGGGATTAAGTTGCAGCTTGTGGTGTGTAAGGTTCATTCGTACATGAATATGTACATGGTTACCATTTATTCATTAAAATGAAATGTTTGTTTGTGAATATTGTCCAGAGTTGTCTCTTGGTACAATCATGGCCCTGAAGGAACTGCCCCAAGCCTGAGATGAGGTGTTGTGAAAGTCAATTCTTACAGTATCTGAAGGTTGTAACAAAAAGATGTTCTGTTGGATTGGTATCTCTGTTTTCTGTAAACATTTCCAAAGTGAACTCCACAACGACCTAACTGTGAGGCTCAGAAACACAAACATAAACTAACAGTTTCCAAGATTGACCTTTCTAGGTATAGATAAAAGTTGGTGAACATATACTGTTTTCCATTATCTGCTATGGTACAGACAAGGAGAACTTGATCAACAATCAAAACCTTAGGTTGATGATCATGTCCTCTATTTTCAAGAACTTCACATACAATTTCCAGGTGATAGTTTGCGGAGAAATTAACTGTTAGTCACTCTTAGGGGGTTAAAAAGATAACCACAATTTTATCAAGGTGAGGAAGTCCACTTTTACTTAAGTTCACTACCCCTTTTTGAAGTCTGCCAACAAACACATATTTGTGAAAAACCACAGTATCGCCATTACCTGTGCTTTTATGATCTTTGGGTGAACTGCTAAATATAGTAGATTTTCAATGTGGAAGAAAATTGTCCTGATTCAGTTGACGAGGTTAATTGGAACATTATAAATGCTCTGGCAAAGGGCATACACAAGAAATATCAGCTTTAGAAACTCTCTAAAGTGGCCAATTTGCATTATTAACTCAGTTGATAAAACCAAATAATTATCTTGTAAGAGCTCCCACTGCTGCAGTACCACAGTTTCTTTAGAAACTAACCTCTATTATTCCTTTAAAAAGCTTAGTTTTGTTGTTCCAGATTATTTAAGATCCAATCTACTCTCTGTGTGGTACCCACTTAACCGACCTTATGATCAAATAAGTTCATTCTCGTCTTAGACTGAGGTAACTGTGATACTTTTTCGCAAAATATTTCACGACCCCTCGCTGTGTTAGTACCTGATCTCTTACTCATGAATATTTCAATACAAAAAATCTCCTACATTTGATACCAAGAGAAAGGCTAATTTATTGGCCAAGATAGTGCCCTTATTTTTTTCGCGATAAAACTCAGTCTTCTATTTCTTGCAATTTCTTCTTCTCCTCTGACAATTCTCTCTTTCGAATTTTCAAAGCGTTCAACTGCTCTATAATCTCTTTCACCTTCATTTCAAGGTTTACAATAACACAACTAAGTTCAATGGCGCTCTGAAAGTTCTTCTGACCCGTTTTTAAACAACCAGGAACCAGGATTCCAAACCATTTAAGGGGATCTTGAACACAACCATTAATACTTGCATCTTCTACAGGCAAGTTTTCCTCTTTAGGGAGATATAATTCTTCGAAACGCGACGTTGCTTCATCGCTCAATGAACCTGATTTTTGAGGTTTCCTTCTTCTAACAACGTTTTTTTCCTCTTCTTTTTCTTTTAAATTAGCTTCCGAAGCACCCTTTCCTCTTCTAGGCAATGTTTTCTCCAGTTCGAATGTTACAACAGCGTTTTCGGACTGCTCTTTGGAAATGCCTCCAAATGAGCTTATGTGATACAGCGCACAGTCCATTTTATGACTGTATTGCAAAGCACCAACAGATTTGTTTCCCATCGAATAGCGAGCCTTTGATAGGTTAAGATGTCCATCTCTTATTGAAGCATTCAGGTATTCCCTCTTCTCCTGAAGGCATTCGAAAGTGTCAAAAAATTCAACGGTGAGCCGATCAAGTTCCTCACAGATGTCCTCCATCTTGAAATAATTATCGAGAGAGACTGAGTACGAGGGAACTCGGCGTTCTAGCGTTCAGTCCGGCTCTTGTCGCTCTTGTGCAAGAAAGAAAACGTCTCGACTCTTGATCTTTCGTCTCTCGAAATGGCTAAGCGAGAACTTGTGCATATCACAATCGTGATATAAAACTCTGAATTCAACTTCAGTCAGAAAGTTAGAGCCCTATAGTGTTAATGATGTCAGTGATTATTCCGCTACCACCAACAGTTTTTAAAACTGTTTTTAAATCTCTTAAAAAAAAGATGAAAGCGTAAGTTAAGCCATTACCTTTCAAGACAACCTTAAATTGAGACAAACCGAGGCGGACACGAGCGGAAGATTGAACTGGCTGCGAACGTCGATCAGTTTGAAACAAGATTCTTCTGGTTAATCACAACCCTCCTCGAAAAGTCATGTGGACTTTTCATGCTACTTTACACCTTTTTCTGACGATCAATCGGAATTCTTTCGCTACAAAGCGGCGTGTTCATAGAAATGGTTGGCCACATTTGTCGGTAAAGATGAACATTGTTCCCCTATAGTACAACGTCATTCATAGCATGAAGTCTGCTTTAAAACTTGATAGGGAAGAAAGAAGCCCATGTTTATTCAAGGCTGTAGGATCAACTCGCTTTCTTTGGATGAATAACTTTACCAGTCACTTTAATGGATCTACATGTGGCTGAGTAAGAAAACAATATGAATTCTGCAAAGGTACCACTGGATTAGGAGCCGAACGCAAATGAATCTTTTTTGATCCAAAAAAGGACGGAGCTTTGTCTAGTTATTATAGAAGTTCAGATTTTTCGCCTACAAACTTATTTGCTGTCTCTCAGCAACCATCAGCGCCAGTTGATGTTTTGAAAAATAGCTGAGTTCCTTTTTACTTGTAAATTTCTCATTTTGCCTTATATTTTGCTTTGGTTACTTTTCCAAGACAAAAGCTTTCAAAGTTTTCATAATTATTAAGTTTGGACACAAAATTGCGGTAATTTTTAGATTTATCATCGTATTCTAGTTCGCGAGTCGTTCACGAGCTATCGAAGGTTTCGTCGCTCTTTATGACGAAAAAATCGTAAGAGACGGTTTCCATGGATTTTCGCTCAAAACAAAATCATTTGCTTCAGCTATCGGTGCGGTCAGTATCGAGATTAGGAGCTTTGGGAATTTGGATTATTTCACAGTCTTATTTGAGAAAAACCTACTTAAAACAAACCAAAAATATCAAATACTACAAAAACCAAACTGCAAAAAAGAACAACAAAACAAAACAAACTTTATCTGAGTTTTCTTCGAGCGAGAGAAAACCGCGGGCGAGACGCGATGGCCTCGTGGCTTCGCTCCGAAAAGAAAGGCAACCAAGAACATATTCCTCCACCACAACTGAAATCAAGAATACCAATCAGAGTGACTCGCCTATGCAGCGACAATTTCAGAAGTTCCTCGTCAAAGGACAAAGCAAATAAAAAAGTGCGTCTGCAAAGAGATTCAGAGAGCAAAGTTCAAAACAAGAGGTTTTCGCGGATTCCGATTGTGGTGTATGATAAGAAGACCAAAGTTGATTCTAAAGAAAATCTAACCAAGAATTTCAAAACTACTAAAGGAGAAAAACCTCTTGGAAGAGATTCAGGTAGGTTATTTTTCAGCATAATTTTTTTCATTCAAGTCATGAATATATCGAAAATTGAAGAGATTTTTAGAAAATGGTCTCGGGTGAACGGCTGGAATGACTATATCGATTGTATCATACCATGCGCGGTAGGTTTCAGATAACTTGTATTTCACTTTTGTGGTAACCATGTTCTACAAGGCTGGAAAAGACATCA
Source organism: Stylophora pistillata (assembly GCF_964205215.1). Lineage (NCBI taxonomy): Eukaryota > Metazoa > Cnidaria > Anthozoa > Scleractinia > Pocilloporidae > Stylophora > Stylophora pistillata. Next base: position 8,725,398 of record NC_142522.1, on the reverse strand, counting down.
TTTCGATGTTCCTCCATTTTGTAAAACTCGACGAGTAAGACTTGTTTTTAACTTTAAATCGCTTATCTTTTTGTAGAAAGAGATTACTACCATTGGTCCACATTAATCATCACGTCTCTTTTCTTTTATATATTTAGAATTTGGCTTTTTGTTTTCCAAATGTATTCTTTTATTTTCATTTATTTATCTATTTATTTATTTATTTATTTATTTATTTTCACTTCGGTCACCTGAATAAAAGTCTTCCCAAAGTTGTAGAGATTTTGATCCGTAAAATAAAAAGCCCTCTTTTGGCTGCTTAGTTGATGCTCGTTGCACAAACTATGATTTCTGCAGTTACGACTTTTCTAGAAAAATTATTGGTTCGCACCTGAATTTTCTTGGGGAAACTAATTGGTAATCTTGATTTAATCACAGGTATTAAACTACGAGATTCTCAAGGTAAACAGGACAAGAAGATGGCAAGCGCCATTCCTTTAACCAGAGCTAAATATGGCATTTATAGGCGCGCTAAAGAAACGACGCCAAAAGTCAGGCGACGCGTACCACGACAGCTTACACCCACAGCGACAGAGTCGAAAAAGGTAAATCTGACTTAACATCTATTATTTGCAACAAGACTATGATGAAATCAAAATATATATATCTTATTAGACGTTTTGTTGTGTAGTATCGCTGAGTATTTTTACGAGTTGTGCCGTATCTTGACGAGCCCGTAAAGCGAGTCAAAATACAAATAACGAGTAAAAATACTCAGCGATACCACACAACAAAACGTCTAATAAGTCATTTATTATCCAACACGCCAAACTGTTATTTCAGTGCGGGCGAATTTCGGGGATATTTATTTACGGGGAGTAGGTGACAGAAGTATGCGAAGCGGAACGGAATTGGCGCGTTGTTGTGTTGCTGTTTCGATTTTCTTCATTAAATGAAGAAATTTTCTGGTCGTCAAGCTGTTTTTCTTCGTTCGATTCATCTAATGAAGTTGGATCTACATTTGCCAGCCATTCTGACTCTTCGTCGTCGGAAATATGATTCAAATTGTCCGCCATTTGTTTTTTTTTTCCGTAACTACAATCCAATTCTTCGCTTGCGTGATGCGAGAAAACCTGTTTAACCGGTACTCTACAATAGACGAGTACAAATACCGCGTGATATTTGTACTCGTCTATGGCGTTATTTGTACTCGTCTAGGTGTAGCGGGATAATAAGAGCAAATATCGTAGGTGAAGTATCTCACAATGACAAATATTGTCTCTTCTGGAGGACCTGGAAATTAGCGTCATGATTGCTAATGTTGTCAACGCTTCCCATATTCGTGAATCCGAAAGGTTAGGTTTCTAAGTGATGTCCAGAAATTCAACAGCTGGTATAAAAAGCGCATATTATTCTTAAATAAACAGGTCTGCAAGGATGAGAAAGAATCGCGAGAAGAAAGCTCAGCTAGCGAGGAATCATCCGCAGCCATGGCGAAGGAAGTCACGCCAGATTTTGAATGTAACGCTACACCTGTGCATGAGGAAGAGCTCCGTATGGGGGCCGAAGAAAATTTCAGTGGCAGCGAGTTTGGCGACGGCTTTGGACGTCACTCACAATCTAGCGACGAGAAAGCAATGTCCAATGAACCCCTATGGCTAAGAGAGGAGTACAAGTTAGTATTCACATCTACTCTTTTTTTATTTTTTACAGTCCGTGAACTCTTGTTTCTGAATTTCATTTCTGAGGCCAGTAGGGTAGGGGTATGCATGTGATACAACATCGTAACCGCCAAGCTTTCTGGTATTCAAAACTCTCCTCATTCAATGAAACATCATGTTAATTACATCTAATGAGTTTCAACTTTTAAGCAAAAGGTGTTTCTGGCGTCAAGCTTTTCTTTGCGCATAGGCCGCGTTGCAATATACCTGTGAGGTCATTTGTCACCTGGTTTTGCCTATTGAATTGTTTCGATGTAGAACTCAGTTCCAGAACTGCCAAAAATTGGAGCAAAAGAGTGATTTTGTATATTTACTTAGGTAAATAAGGTATCAGTAAACGTGGAAGGGGCTAGCTTTATCTTATTTCTGTTAACAAAACGATGACAGGGTTCTCAAAGCCTGAAGGTTTTCCTCAGTCTTAAATTTCTTATAGTGGTGATTTTCGAAGTTCCCGATCTTTTGATGAAGCGTCTTATATAAACTTATGAGCAAGTTCCCCAAGGGAAGCTTATTTTTAGAGATAATTTGGACATATCAGCAAAAGTCGAAATGGTAAATTGGCCACCGTAACGATTACAAAAGCTGACGTTTCGAGCGTTAGCCCTTCGTCATTCGCTCCGACAAAGGGCTAACGCTCGAAACGTCAGCTTTTGTAATCGTTACGGTGGCCAATTTACCATTTCAACTTTGTTGATATATCCAAATTATTTCGTTACCCCCACCGACGCAGCCCCAAACAGTTTCTTTAGAAACTATCAGCCTTTATTCATTTATTTTTAGAGACTTCGATGTGGTTGACCGTTATGAACTTAATTTTATGCAGGGAGCGAGAAGAAAGAGAGGAGAACATAAATATCATGAAAGGTGACGCCACCGTCACAAGATCGGCGCGAAATATCAGAATGCAACCAGAGTTTGATGCAGAGAACAAGGTGCAAGAAAATGTTTTGAATGAGGAAGAATTGGACTGTAGCTCTTTCACTGAGTCCAGCGGATACAAAAGGAAAATGGCTGAGCTGGGTGAAAAATCCAGACGGCTCAAAGCACAGTTTGCGGAGGAAAGCAGAGAGGCTATTGAATCTATGAACAAGATAGAAGTGGAGATGAAACAGAGCCAGGCCAGGGAATACCGCGTCGCAAATGAGATTGAGGAGATGCGACGGAGACAGGATGAAGTAAAAGACGACCTGGAACTCTTAAATGAGATGGAGAAAGGTCGAGAGCCCGAGGACAAAAAATGGAGAGAGAAGATGGACAAGAAAAAGATCAAAGTGGCGCATAGACTGGAGAAGATAAGAGCCGAACAGCGTAAATATCAAGAACAGACAGCTGATGAAAATGAATTAACAGAGGAGACTGATCGACCAGATAAGAATTCAATTGAAAGTCCAGAGAGTGAGAGATACAAACATGTCACCCTAGAAAACGAAACCGTCAGAAACACAGACATCGGTAACAAGGTGTTATATGAACCTCACGAGATTAAAGAGTACGAAGGTGTAAAAGAGCTGGAAAAGAAGCGGAAAGAACTCAGGCAGTTGAAGAGACTGGAAAAGAATGCGATCAAAAGAGAGAAGTTAGAAGAAAAAGAACGTAAGAAGATCGAAAAACAGATGCGAAAATTTGCTAGCAAACTTGAGAAACTCTCTCGTAAGAGTTCAAAGGCTTTGGAAGAAACTGCAGAGATTTCTAAGTGTATAAATCAGCCCATGGAGGCTACCAATACAGCGGTGAAAGACAAAGTTGATGAAACCCCGAAAGTGAATGAAATTAAACCACACGTCGATACCACTTCAGATATCGCAGAGCCCAAGCAAGTCCAAGCAGCTCACTCTCCTGGATTTAACACGAATGGAACGGAAGTTGAACAGTTAGGAGAGATGTTGACCAAGGTTGAAAACAAAAAACATATAGCTTTAGATTCAGATGCCTCCGCTAAAGTGGAATTGGAAGAGCAGTCTTACAGTGACGCTGTGAAAGAAAAGCAGAAAACATATGACTGTTCTGACGGACAGAGAAAGAGAATCGATGACAATAATGAAATTGTTATGGTGTCCATTGTGCCATTGTTTCGTTTACCAGAGGTGGTGGAGGCCAATCTAACACTGCGAGACACAGACTCCATACTTGACGAATCAGTGGACAGCGAACAAAGTAACCGAAATTATAGTAACGAGGAAGTGCCTCGACAGGATAAATTTGACTGTTTCCTTGATGAAGTCGAGGGAGGCATACGAACAGAGGAAAGCAGGTCTAAGAGTTTACAGAGGGCTGAGAATGAAGAAGACGAGAAAAATTTCAGTGAATGCTGCGCCTTATCAAGATATCAGCGATCGGTAGCAGCAGTCGTAAATATATCGGAATATTTAATCCAACAAGAGTTGTCTAAGGCTTTAGAAACTGCTATACCAGACAGTAGAAAAGACTATACATCACGATCGGAAGACAGTTCCTCAGAAGAAGAACCAAACCTCCATAAAGAAAACGAGGAAATGGAATTTTGGAAACTAAAAAGGGAAAAAACCGACCTCGAGATACAGATTTTCGTCGCTAACAACGAACTTGAAACGTACCGAAAGAGGATAGAAACTGTACAGGCTGACCTGGACGAGAGCAAAGTAAAGGTAAAGCGACTGCAGTCTGAGGGGGAATACAAAGAAAGAGAGCTGGAAAATTTAAAACGTGATTTCCAGAGAAAGGAGCAGAAATGGGAAGAAGGAAATGAACTCTTGGAAGAAGTTATGGCGGAAAGAAGAGGGTTATGGGATGATGTTGATTACTTAGAGGAAAGCTTAAAAAACAGTCAAGAAAGCAATGAAGTTCTGACTTTTGAGGTTGATGAGCTAAAGATAATGATGCAGGAAATCAACAGGGAGCATAGAATGGAACACAGTCGCGGTGGATGCGCCCATCTACGCGAAGAAGTAAAGTTACTAAATGGATCCCTGGAATTGAAGGAACAGCGAGCAGTTCTGTTAGAGAACAAAGTGAACGCGTTTGAAGCAGAAAGAAAAGAGTTATGGGATAATGTTGATTACTTGGAGGAAAGCTTAAAGAACAGTCAAGAGAGCAATGAAGTTCTGACTTTTGAGGTTGATGAGCTGACGATAATGATGCAGGAAATGAAGAGGAAGTATAGGATGGAACACAGTCGCGGTGGATGCGGACATCTACGCGAAGAAGTGGAGTTACTAAACGGATCCCTGGCATTGAAGGAACAGCGAGCAGTTCTGTTAGAGAACCAAGTGAACGCGTTTGAAGCAGAAAGAAAAGAGTTATGGGATAATGTTGATTACTTGGAGGAAAGCTTAAAGAACAGTCAAGAGAGCAATGAAGTTCTGACTTTTGAGGTTGATGAGCTGACAATAATGATGCAGGAAATGAAGAGGAAGTATAGAATTGAACACAGTCGCGGTGGTTGCGGACATCTACGCGAAGAAGTAGAGTTACTAAACGGATCCCTGGCATTGAAGGCACAGCAAGTAACTCTATTAGCGAGCCAAGTACAGAGCATGAAAAGAGAAATGGAGATTCTTATGGATGAAAAGGCGTCGAGGACGATGCTGTTGCAAGAGCTAAAATGTGAAACATTAAAAACTATTAGCGATCTTAAAGATGAAATTGAAAAGTTACAAAAAGAGAAGTTTGCATTGTCCTCGGAAGTATCAAAGGAATCAGAAAAAGATAACCAGTTGTATGAGTTAAGCCGTGAAAAATCGTGGATGACAAGAAAACTTGAAGATCATATAACAAGGTTAAGGAAAGAGAACTACACTTTGACTGAAAGACTATCAAAGGCGTGCGAAAAGGATGACAAGTTGACTGAACTAAGAGAAAAAGTGAATCTTTTAAAGAATCAGTTGAAAAATGTAACTGAGGCGGCGGAGGCGTCTGCGAACAGCAAAGAGAAGGAAATGGAGGAAGATTACCGCATTATAAAGAAGCAAGATGAAACGATAAAAAATCTAATCGAAGAGATAAGACGGGAAAAATCGGACAAGGACCACCTCGAACTACAGTCGGCCGAGAGAATAAGAGAACTTGAGAGTCAGTTACAAAGAATGGATGACATGAAAAGAAACGCAGTTCACTCAGTTGATGCCTTGGTTCTTGAAGTGAGACAGGAAAGGTCAGAAAATGAGCATTTGAAAAGGGCTATGGAAGCTAAAGAGTGTAGTTCTTATAGAGAGAAAGTGCTAAAGTTGAGAGTTGAACATCTAGAGAATCAATTAAGTGAAAGAGATGACCAAACAAACGCCACTCTTACCTCACTAAAGAACAACGAAAGTTCACTACAGGAAGCTAATGCCGCTATCGATATGCTCACAGAACAACTGGAACGGGAAAAGGCTGAAAAAGAAACTCTAAGAGTGGCTGTGGAGGTTTCTGAGTGTAATTCCCATAACGAAAAAAGATTGACTGAGAAAATTGAAAAACTGGAGATGCAATTACAAGAGATGAATGACCTTCGAAAAGAGACTTTAAGGTCTCTTAGAGAGAGAGAATGTTCATTGGAGGAGGCTCGTCATGAGATCAAAGGGTTAATTGAACAAATAGAAAACAAAAATTCGGACAAAAAGTGTTTTAAGAGGAAGGTTAAGGCTAGAGGGGGTACTGCTAATCAACCGAATCTCGTTCAGAAAGGGACAAAGAGAGATACGCAGGGGAAGGATTCGTTAATAGCACACGTGGGAAAACGACTGAAGAACTTTGTACAAAGACCAAGAGAGGTGTACGCATCGAACCTAGTGATGAAAAAGAAGAAAGCCCATGCAGAGCGTTTGTTAGACAAATTAAGGAAAGATTTGAATGAAAGAGAAGAAGTCATGGAAGACTTAAAGAGTAATTTCGAAGACAGTGCCAAGAAATTCTCGTCCATGCAACGGGAGCTTGAAAATATTAATTGCCAAAATGTCTACCTCATACAGCGTCTTAGAGACAAGGAAAACGAGCTTCAAAAGACACGATGGAACTTAAAAGAAAGGGAAGCCAACCTTGATGACGCAAATGAAACCCTGCAATGCAAATGCTCGCTTCTCATAGCCATGGAGGCCAAATTACGTCTAAGGAGCAAAGAGATTGAAGAACTGACACAAGCAAACAAGGAGAAAAGCTCAGAGATAACTCGCATTGAGACTGCCCTTGCAGAATTGAAAAAAGAGTTAGATATTGCAACATCCATCATCGAGAAGCAGAATGAACAATGCGTTAACCTTAAAACTTGTGTAACGAGAAAAACCCGAGATGAGGAAGAGATGCAAGACGAATTGAAACGCTTGTCGACCCAACTTGAATTTAGCAGGAACGAGAAGGCAAACCTGCACAGAGCAGTTTTAACCGCTATATCGCGCAAACAATTTTGGGAGATGAAGATGGACCTTCGAGAGGGTGCAGCTGGGATCTCCTTACTTGAAGATGAAAAGGCAGTCATAGAGGAAAAAGTTACAACCTTTAATGGAAAAGTATCACGAGAACATGACCTACTAAAGGAGACCCAGTACGTGGAAAACAAAAAGGAGAGTTCGCTTCAGTTGACGATTGGCTCAGTTGAACGTGAGATGGCCAAGCTAACAGGAGAGATGGACAAGCAGTTCAAAATTGACCTATTGCAAAATGGGCTCGAAAGCAAGTCTTCTGAGTCATCATGTGAGGTGAGATATTTGCCTTTCTATGCGCGAGACGCAAGAGCGAATGAAAATGAGAGCGATCTTGAAGCGCAAGACGACGTACACGAAGACTATTATGATATCCTGCTGCCAGCTTTCACTTTCTGCTTCTTTTTTGAATTTTATTGATTTTCAATAATTTTTACATGCATATTTCAAGCGTGTAATTAATTCTTTCTTTCGCATCGTCTACAGGAGAGCACCTTTAGCACCCTGAAAACCAGGAGAAACACGGATGCTTACAAAATAACATTTTTGGAAGATGAGAGTGATATGAAAGCCAGTAGTCAGGGAGACACTAAAAATAAAGGGTCAGTAATTCTTTTTATTTCACGACTCGGGCAGTCAGAGGGCCAATAACTAAAATCAACCAATCAAAATGCTCTATTGCCAGTCAATATTCTCTCAGTATTGGACCGGGCACTGTCCCGAATGGTCCCGAATGATACCGCAGTTGCATCCCTTTGAACTTCAGTCGTATAATAAATCTCTTATTAACCAAGCTTGCTCGGGACCGTACTGGAAGAATATCGGCCCTCTATCTTTTTTGTACTGACGGAGCGCAGCGACGTCCGTACTGTCAAGACCTCGGGCCGATATTCTCCCAGTACGGCCCTTGCGCTTGGTTAATGAGATATATTTCTGTTATAAGGATATTACTGAATACGTTTTGAGGTAAAACTTCCGCACAACTATTACAGAATTTACATGTTTCGCCGCATGAAAAGGCTGAGTATTAAAAGGAGGGGTTGATGGTCAAACAAAACTCGATGAACAGACCGTTTGGGCCAAAACTTTTAACACGAGGTTATTCCTGTCAAATATAAAATTTCAAAAATAGGTCTGGGATCCCATGATTAAGACTCATGCGATATTACCGCCATGTTCATCTCTTCTAACCCAATCATCTTGCATGTTATTTCTATACTTTCCTCGACCTTTCCCCAGTCATCTTTAAATGGGTAGTTTAGAAATGAAAGCGTTTTCTACTTTTAACTGCAGGGTGAATACCTCAAGACTAGACAAACATATTGAAACACGGGGAGATGGACATTTCAACCACGCCAGTACTATGGCTGAAGTTGACCACACCATGCAGAATTTCTCAGCATACAGATCACCTAATTTAGTTTCGATCCTTCTGTGCAATGGTTAATGTTTGGCAGGAGAAGTACCGATGCAACGAATTGGCCAACTGAGTGAAGAGTGATGATATGAGATTTCTTTTTATCACTGAAAATTTCGCATGCAATCCAGATAATCTTGAATTTCATTTTAGAGAGGGTATGTTTACCTTCAAATGAATGTATTTTCTAAGCATTCGTGCTTTGACGTTAAGTTTAAATATATTAAAATACTTAAAACAGCTGTTATTCTTTGTTCTGTGTCAGGGACGGGGAGAGTACAGAATAGGCAAAGGATCAAACTTCTTATTGCAACTCACAGACCCTTTACTTAGAGGTAAATCCCTTCTCTAACTCCCTCTTAAATTCCTTGGAAGTGATAATGAAATGAAGACTTGAGCTTGTTTCTTTTATTCTAAACCACCAATGGTCGTCTTTAGAATTTTTACCAAATAATAAATGGCTGCACTTTGTTGAAATTGAACGTGACCTGAGCACTTCTAAGTTACCAAAAAACATCCGGTTTCTAGCCTTTCTATGCCATAACGTTTGCCATAGGTGTGTTTTTAAAGAGTACATATTCCATAAGGAAACAATTTTTCTACCCTTGTGGAAGCGGATGAAAAAATTGACACTGTTGCGTTTGCCACTTATTTATTGGAAAAGAGTTTTAATAATTGCGACGAAACGAGTTGAAATGATCACAACCTGAGACTTGACAGAAATCGAGACCATCTTCCGCCATCTTGAGAATTAAAAAGTGAACCTTTTAAGCATAGTTTCTACGTTTCTTCAGGTCAGGAAAAGATTCCCTTATCAACCCATGCCTATCTAAAACAGGGTCTCTGCCATTTTAGGGACCAGTCATTATTCATCACCTGGTTGGAGGGGGGAGGGGGAGGGGGGAGGATCGGAGGAGAGGGTGGAGGATTTAGGGGAATCAAATGGTTTTCAGGGGGAACGTGTGCGGAGCCTTGTGGGGGGGGGAGGATTTGCGGGGATCAAATGGGTTTTCAGGGAGAATGTATACAGAGCCTTATGGGGGGGAGGATTTGCGAGAATCAAATGATTTTCAGGGGGAACGTATACAGAGCCTTATGAGGGGGGAAGCATCTGTGGGGATCAAATGGTTTTCAGGGGGAACGTATACAGAGCCTTATGGGGGTGAGGGAAGGATTACCGTGGATCAAATGGTTTTCAGGGAACACGTATACAGAGCCTTATGGGGGGCCTTCCAGGTAAATTTTATCGCGACTCAACCAAAATCCTCCAACACCCCCGGATGAAAAGAAAACCAAAGCACGTTAAAAGAGTTAAAGGAAAAAATACTCCTAATGATCAGTTTTAAAACTACAGAAATATACTTTGTAAGCATTAGAACTGTATGCATCACTTTTGGACTCTGAGTCCTTCCCCTGAACTTGATAGACGGGTTGGAGTCTGCTCTCGAGCCTTTCGTCCGATTTCCCCAAAAGTTCACCAGCACCCACTCAAAGCCTGAGAGTAAAGTATGTTGCCGAAGAACAGACCTCAATGGACCGGCCACAGCTAAACCCAGACCCTTCTTCCCTGAACGGCAGACCGTTATTACTGGTATGAAATTTCCATTCTCTACAAGTGACTATTGAGCTGAATCATTTGCTCGCTCAGCAACGGATTTGTCTGCACGTGCACCGGGGCAGATCCTGGGAATTAAGATGAAATTGCAATTTTATTCCGGTATATCAGAAGAACATTTACAAGTACTCAAAAGAAACTTATCTTACAGAAATACGGAAAACAGGAAAAACAGGAGGGAAGACGAAGGTTAATTCTTAGGAATGGTACAGAGAAAATCGTGTAGACATATGCTTCGAAGCTATTGCTGCTTCATTGTTGTAGAAGAATTAATATGCGGCATGAGTTTTGGATTTATAACTCATCTAATTTTGTCTCAAAAGGGCAAGCTTAATGAGTTGAGGTCCATGGCATCATGCTCCCACCCATTACTCATTCTTACCTCATGTGCACACCCCTCCCACTGAAATAGAAATAGAAAAGCAACAGATGGCTGCGTGGTTCGGCTCCCGGCCGTGAGAATAATCAGTTTAGCCATTATATCTATAAATGTTTCAAACTTTTTCATCTAACAAGACACTAAACTTGTTAAGGATGAATTTGTGAACTCCAAAACTTCAACTTTAGAATTTTTGTTTATTTATCAGCAAAGAAATCTATATTAGAAAACTTTCTATTTTTACGACGAAAATAAATTTGCATCTTAATTAAATTTAAAGTGTTTCCCTCATAAAAAATTCAATTTCTCTACTCCCCTCCAACGAAAGACATGAAACGTTTTTAAAACTCCTCGTTGGAGGCAGTTGGAATCAGCTTACAGGATTCAGATTCAAGGTAACGCCAAGCATGGCTTACAATTGATTATTTTTAACCCAAATCTCGAACGCAAGAGCTGAAACTAGAAGCGTAGAGACAAAATCTGATCGTGAGAAGCATACATTCGGTACGCTTCTAGCGATGTGACATCTTGGGTAGTTAGAGGTTGTGAGAGAGTTTCACAGTAGAAGTTTAGATAGTTAAAGGTCGTGAGGAGTTTCAAAAACATTTTATACTGCGCTATGGAAGCTAATTAATTTTTCGTCGAAAACTTCAAGGATTAAGGAATAAAACAATAGAAATACGGGTGAAGCAAAACAGAACAGAGAAAAACAATTGCGTTCTTTTAATTCAACTTAGAATAAAAAAAAAGGAGAGACTAAAAAAAATCGAACAAGCGAGAAAAAGAAAACAAGTTAAAAATACGTTTTTTGTTCCTTTTTATGTTTTTAAAGTATTTTTTAAAAAAATTAGCGGGCATCGTTTCAGGAGCTTATTTGCATTTCGACGTATTCAAGTCTCTGCATGAAATGCGAAGAACATCCGTGAGAATGGTTTTCATGTTTTTACTAGTGCTCCTTTATTATCATTGTAGTTGGCCTTAAAGACAACTTTATATTTTACTCTTAAAAGAGACCGTTTTGGCTATGTTAGAAAAAGGACTGAAGTTGATAGATATGATCATTTGTGGACAAGGATTTGAACATCTGTTAACTCCACCGCCATATGGCCAAAGCGTTTGTAGCTAATATTATTGGTTCAAGCATAAAGATTTTTGAAAATCTTTTTTTTTTTACGAGGTTGGAGCAAAGAAGTAACCTTCTTCTCCTAAGTTACTGAAAAACTTAAGGCGAGAAGGGCGCCAATTTCGTCTTATATACAGATTCATGTGAAGATGTAGTCTGATCGTCCGGGTGAGTGTAGTCCTGGGAAGGACTGTTGTCGGTGGTAGTGGGTAATAGTCACTACCACCGACAACAGTCCTTCTCAGGACTACACTCACCCGGACGATCAGACTACACCTTCACATGTTACCCCCTGGTTCAAGCCATTTACTGCATACAGATTCATGCAAGTATTATAAGAGGTTTGTTAATTATCCTGCTTTCAGTTTTCTGTCACTCAGCAGAAGATGCAAAACAGATGGTCTTGAATGTAAGTCCTTTTCGTTTCAAGTTTTTGTCAACCCCACGTCCATCACAGACGAATTTAACCTTTTTCCTTAAGTCTTCGAGTCTCAAATTTTATATACAGTTAACAAACAGTTTGTCTGAAGAGGGTGTGTTCTTCAAAATTCAAATTTTCCTTCAGCGTGCAACATCATACTTATAGCTCACAAGCTTAAAAGTTTTTTTATAAAAGTTTATGACAATCTGTATTCTCTATCAGCAGACATCAAGATTATGGCATCTGTGATAAATTTTCACTTGCAAGTCTTCGTCCTTTTTTGTTTGCTAAATTGTTTATCTACAGTCTGCACAGGTATTGAATTTATACTTTATTTTAATGGTAAATTTCTAAAACCTTGAAAAAATATTTCATTCAAAAACGACTCCGTTACCTTCTTTCCTAAAATTTGTTTCACAACTCTTCTAGCTGACAGCTTTTTGAAAAGCGCGTTCAAACACTTGTCAACTAAAAGAAACATAGATCGTTTTCCATGATAACGTTTCAACGCCGGCCCTATGGCGGCCACGTTGGTGTACCAAGAAATTCCTGTGGGATTTCTAGTCTGTTCTTACGCAAACAGTTTTTTGTTTGTTCCAATGAAAGTACAAAGCTGCTCACCACGTGATTAAAAACGTCCTACAGACGTGCTCATGATTGGTGACAATGAAGTTTTATGTTTTAAGTTACTCTTAACATTTGTTTCACAACTCTTCTAGTTGACAGCTTTTTTAAAAGCTGTTGTTGTTTTCATGCCTAATCAGCCTATACATGAAATATTTACAAACACCACTCATTTCGGATAAACGTCAGTATCTGCGCACCTACCCCTCCCCTAAAGTAAAATTAACCTTAACTTGTTATTAGGTGACTGTTGTCTGATTAGGGGAGGGGTGGGTGTACAGTTACTCAGGTACGGACCTTGATCTTTACTTTCCATAGTACGTGAGTCCTTACGCGGATGTATCAACATAGCCCTGATTTTACATCATTTATGGACACTACAAGACTTGTGAATTAGCAACTGATACCAAAATATGCGATAACTTTCTTTATGATTTTATCACTATCACTCTATTCTTGTAGTAAGCCGAGGCCGCTGTTTCCCTGGATGGTACAAAATCGGTCAGTCCTGCTTTAAGGTCGAGTCATTTGATGAAGACGCCACCAAGTATAAAGATCAAGGATACGACATCTTAAATTCAGCACGTAAAAAGTGCTTTGAGACGGGCTCGGACCTCGCTATACCTCGCAATCGCTCCCTTCTTGACAAGTTGAGGAACATTACTGTGGCTCGTCGAGGATCACATCTGCTTGGTGCTCACGACAGTTTTCGACTAGATTTGAAATGGTCCACCAGTGGAGACCATGTAAATCCTGCCTTATGGAGGCCTGGAGAACCCAACATCACTCTAGGAAAATGTGTTGTGGCCAATTTTTCTTCTGACTTGTATGGATGGTGGCTGAAGACAACGAAATGCGATTTGCTTAGAGGATTTATCTGCGAAACTTTAACAGGTACCGAATTTTCTCGGGCGCGGTCTTTTCTGATTTTTTGTTTTTGATGCGACGCACTTCTATAAGGAAGGCGAATGCTTCTAGGCTGCTATAGATTGTGCTGGTAAAAGTATTATATAATGCTAGTGGCACTGCTCTGTTTTGACCAAATTATGCTCATTTTTCCAAATTATGCCCCTTATTTTAAACTATGCTCTTTGAAAAAATTGCAAATAAGTCCAAAAAATAATTCAGTTTATCAGAATCCGTTGGTCTACGTGCACACTGGTAATATACTAATATACGTGCACACTGGTAATGTAGCTAATCTGCGGTTGTTATAATGCAGCATTACACTTACTTGCAAGTAGTCAAAAAGTGCATTCTCCTTCTTCTCATGGAAAGACGCCGAAAGCAGGCTAAAAACTCTTTGGCCGACGCCATTTTGTAGCCTTGCCTAATGAGAGGTACCGGGACCGACATGGTTTACAAGGAGACTTCCGGTTCCGGTGCCCCCAAGGCCCCAGTCCTCGGGATCAGTGAACTGCAAATGCTACTAATTGCACCAAAACATTAAACATCGAATAACGTCAGCAAGTGAGACTTGAGATAAAACATGATCAAACTGTAGGATCAAAAATGATCCGATAATTATCAAAATATGCGAATTATGCTAGCGGTGCTAATTTTTAAAAAAACGGGAAAAACTATGCCAGTTTGTTTAAATTATGCCAAAAGTTGTGTTAGCACAATCTCTAAAATCCTATGTGCTTCTCTGGAAATTTTCATTTATCGACTCGGAAAGGGGTACATTATTATCGTAAATCCATTACTATTTGGTATCTTTCAGCAGAGATCTCCTGCGCAGCGGGTGTTTCCCATAACAATGGCCACTGTTACAAGATTTACCACACAGCTCGTTCCAATTGGGCTAACGCCTCAAAGATATGCTCAAGTGATGGCTATCGCTTAGCTACGGTTAATACCACTCTAAAACGCCAAGGATTATCCGATCTACTCGAAAATTTTACATCGGACTTTGAAGAAAAAGAGCTTTACCTAGACCGGGTTTCGACAGATCTGGATTCCTGGAAGTGGATGGATGGATCGCCTATCAATCCTAATCTATGGAAATCGGGTTATCCAGAAGAGAATCAGAAGAAAACATGCGTGCACCTTGATAAAAATGAATCAGCGATTATTAACTTACCATGCGAAGTTAGTTATGTTGTTGCTGTTATTTGTCAGAACCGAGATGGTAAGTCGATCTTAGTAATATTAAAACGACTTTAGAGGAAGCCATTAAACTCTTGCTTGCTGTTTCAAATGTAAGAATCGGTGAGTACTAGCACACTATGACCGAGTAAAGCGGTAACCGTTTTGATTGATTTATCGGTGGTGGCGATGGATGGATGGATGAGCGAATGGGTAAAAGGTGTTGGATATTCATACGTCATAACTGACCCTTACGCCCTTCCCTACCACAGCCAGACACCCTCTCCAACCGGCAGCTATATCGAATTTCTCAACAACCCCGGAAAATTTATTCAAGCCATCGCGAACAACCGGGCTCTAGGTAATGTTTTTTATTTGAGAATGTATATATACGTCTCCAGGATCTCATGGATCTCATGGATCTCATGGATCTCACGGTTTCACGGCCAATTAACTGACTCCCCCATAAGGCTTTGTTCGCATATTCTTCTGCTCCCCCCCCTCCCCATCATTGTCAGCTAATTGGCTGTGAAAACCATGCGATCCTCCCCCAACTCCTCCCCCAACTCCTCCCCCCTCTCCCCTCCCCCCCTGGCGAAAATAATGACTAATACCTTCTCAACCACTCTTAACAAACCTTCTTTCGACTTGCAAGTCAATGTAGGCTTCAGAACTGCAGTCAACACATCCAGTGTGGCAAACCAAACATGTAACGCTGCCTTTGCTATCGATAACAACCTCGCAACTTGCTTCTCTTCCAATAAGGTACTTATGAACTTTTGCGATCACTTTTATATCATTCGGAAGTGCAACCCCCAGTTTTAAAAATTGGAAGGCACAATTTTAGTTCGTTAAGTTAGGACGCTTGCGATTTTGAGTAATTAGGTCAGCTAACATATTATCAAGACCAACACAAATGGTGTTTGCTGGGCAGCGGTATGCCGATGACCAATTACTATCAACTATAACCAAATGGATTAGAAAACTATTTCCTTTAGCCGATTTCTTTAATTGTTGCGCTGACGATTTCTCAAGCAAATTGTGGCGAAAGTAGCGGGATTCTTCTTTAGTCATTGTTCTGTGATTTATCTTCTATGATTTCCTCGATACAGCAACATCGATATCTCTACTAAGAAATGTCTTAAGTATTCATGAATTTTACTTCAATTATAGGAACTCGATCCTTGGATTAGAGTTGGCCTACCTGGGGATCTGTTTATTTACAAAGTACTGATCAACGACAGTCATTTTCACGGGAGCGGCGAGCTGTACCAGGTTCAAGTTTTGACACCTAATCGGAAAGATACTCCAGTGAAGTGTTACAGAAATAACAAAAGCGCAGGATTAGTGTTTGACTGTGTTCCCCCTGTAAAGGGCATGGCCGTACAAGTAAGCAAAGAAGGAAACTGTACATTGACTGTCTGCGAATTACACATCTCTGGAATAGGTAAGCCAACAATCAATCCCACATTACCTAGATGTCAAAAAATGGCAAAAAGCCTCTTAAATAGATGTCAAGTTGCCCCTATAGAATAAAATAGATTAGTAACTGCTGCACCTATGTATAGTGCTTTTTGCGTGCACTGACTGGCTAATTTGGAAGTAAATAGCGGGTATTATTCACCTCCGAACAGCCCAAGAGACAAAATCGCGTCAAGAATTTAATTTCCGACCACTGTTTTCGGTATGTTGACATGAATAAACTAATTTCATCATTTTTTGTGCAACAATCATTCACCTCCATTTTGGTGAATAAATTTTAGATAACTAGTTCAGTCATTATTCAGCCGTCGGAACGATTTTCACTTCACTTCATAGACTCCAAATCTGATGGAAATGGAGTGATGAGAGAGTTGTGGACTATCAGCAATTCGGATGACTACGAATTAACTGAAACAGATGAAGAGACTGTGAGTGGATGGCATTTCATTAAAACTCTTGACGCACCATCCGAGTATGGCTTTGGCTATGTACAGAAATTAACTACATATTTACAGGTAACGATCGGTTGAGCAAAAGGAGTGGCACACGAATGGGTCATTCACGACCAGAAAGCAGAATTTAAATCAGTCATTTGTTCTCAGTCTTTTATTTAGTCAGCAATCAGTCAGTCAGTTATCAGTCAGTTGATCAGTGCAGGAAGTCAGTGAGTCTCGATTAGTCAGCCAGTGAGTCAATCAGTCAGCGGATAGTCATTCAGTCACTCAGTGGGTCAGTCGATCAATGATTCACTGAGTTAGTGAGTCAGTCAGTCACTCAATAAGACAGTCAGTCAGTCAGTCAGACAGTCAGTCAGACAGTCAGACAGTCAGAGTCAGACAGTCATTAAGTCAGTCAGACAGCCAGTCAGTCAGTCAGACAGACAGTCAGTCAGACAGTCAGTCAGTCAGACAGACAGTCAGTCAGTCAGTCAATCAGACAGTCAGTCAGACAGTCAGACAGTCAGTCAGTCAGACAGATAGTCAGTCAGTCAGACAGTCAGTCAGTCAGACAGACAGTCAGTCAGTCAGACAGTCAGTCAGTCAGACAATCAGTCAGACAGTCAGTCAGTCAGACAGACAGTCAGTCAGACAGAGAGTCAGTCAGACAGTCAGTCAGTCAGACAGACAGTCAGACAGACAGTCAGTCAGTCAGACAGACAGTCAGTCAGTCAGACAGTCAGTCAGTCAGTCAGACAGTCAGTCAGACAGTCAGTCAGTCAGACAGACAGTCAGTCAGACAGTCAGTCAGACAGACAGTCAGTCAGACAGTCAGTCAGTCCGACAGACAGTCAGTCAGACAGTCAGTCAGTCAGACAGACAGTCAGTCAGACAGTCAGTCAGTCAGTCAGACAGTCAGTCAGACAGTCAGTCAGTCAGACAGTCAGTCAGACAGTCAGTCAGACAGACAGTCAGTCAGACAGTCAGTCAGTCAGACAGTCAGTCAGTCAGTCAGACAGTCAGTCAGACAGTCAGTCAGACAGACAGTCAGTCAGACAGTCAGTCAGTCAGTCAGACAGTCAGTCAGACAGTCAGTCAGTCAGTCAGACAGACAGTCAGTCAGACAGTCAGTCAGACAGACAGTCAGTCAGTCAGACAGAGAGTCAGACAGTCAGTCAGTCAGACAGTCAGTCAGACAGACAGTCAGTCAGTCAGACAGAGAGTCAGACAGTCAGTCAGACAGTCAGTCAGACAGACAGTCAGTCAGTCAGACAGATAGTCAGACAGTCAGTCAGTCAGACAGATAGTCAGTCAGTCAGACAAACAGTCAGTCAGTCAGTCAGACAGACAGTCAGTCAGACAGTCAGTCAGTCAGTCAGTCAGTCAGATAGTCAGTCAGTCAGACAGACAGTCAGTCAGACAGTCAGTCAGTCAGACAGTCAGTCAGTCAGACAGTCAGTCAGTCAGACAGATAGTCAGACAGTCAGTCAGACAGACAGTCAGTCAGTCAGACAGATAGTCAGTCAGTCAGTCAGACAGTCAGTCAGTCAGACAGACAGTCAGTCAGACAGATAGTCAGACAGTCAGTCAGTCAGACAGACAGTCAGTCAGTCAGACAGATAGTCAGTCAGTCAGTCAGACAGTCAGTCAGTCACTCAGACAGACAGTCAGTCAGTCATTCAGTCAGTCGGTCAGTCAGTCAGTCAGTCAGTCAGTCAGCCAGTCAGTCAGTCAGTCAGTCAGTCAGGCAGTCAGTCAGTCAGACAGTCAGACAGTCAGTCAGTCAGTCAGTCAGGCAGGCAGTCAGTCAGACAGTCAGTCAGTCAGTCAGTCAGTCAGGCAGTCAGTCAGTCAGACAGTCAGACAGTCAGTCAGTTAGTCAGTCAGTCAGTCAGTTAGTCAGTCAGTCAGTCAGTTAGTCAGACAGTCAGTCAGTCAGTCAGTCAGTCAGTTAGTCAGTCAGTCAGTCAGACAGACAGTCAGTCAGGCAGTCAGTCAGGCAGTCAGTCAGTCAGACAGTCAGTCAGTCAGTCAGTCAGGCAGTCAGTCAGTCAGACAGTCAGTCAGTCAGTTAGTCAGTCAGTCAGTCAGTCAGTCAGTCAGTTAGTCAGTCAGTCAGTCAGTTAGTCAGTCAGTCAGTCAGACAGTCAGTCAGTCAGTCAGTCAGTTAGTCAGTCAGTCAGTCAGTTAGTCAGTCAGTCAGTCAGTCAGTCAGTTAGTCAGTCAGTCAGTCAGTTAGTCAGGCAGTCAGTCAGTTAGTCAGACAGTCAGTCAGTCAGTTAGTCAGTCAGTCAGTCAGTCAGTTAGTCAGTCAGTTAGTCAGACAGTCAGTTAGTCAGTCAGTCAGTTAGTCAGTCAGTCAGAGAGTGAGTCAGTCCCTGAGTCAGTTGATGAATCAGTCAGGCTATCAGTGGCAGTCTAATTTAGTTCCCTCAACTAAGTTGAAATTGTAAATTGGCCACCGTAACGATCGGGTTAAAAAGCTGACGTTTCGAGCGTTAGCCCTTCGTCAGAGCCCTTCGCTCTGATGAAGAGATAACGCTCAAAACGTCAGCTTTTAACTCGTCACGGTGACCAATTTACAGTTTCAACTTAGTTGATATGACCAAATTACCTTGTTACCCCCACCGACGCAGCACCACAGTTTCTTTATAAACTTTCACCATTTATTCATTTGTCAGCGAGAGTCGTTGAGTCAGTCGCGAGCAGTCGGTCGGACGGTAAGTTATTCGGTGAATCTGTTAGTTTATCAGTTGGTGTGTCAGTCAGTGTATCAACTACTGAACCAGTCAGTCAGTCAGTCGGTCAGTCGGTCAGTCGGTCAGTCAGTCAGTCAGTCAGTCAGTCAGTCGGTCAGTCAGTCAGTCAGTCAGTCGGTCAGTCAGTCAGTCAGTCGGTCAGTGATCTACTAATTTAGGTAGTAAGTCAGTCGTTCAGTCTTCTTGAGGTCGATAAGGCATCTATGAAGTATGTCATTCACCATGAAATAAATTTACACTCGTCCGGTCTGGATATCACTTTTACTTAGATGTTATTATTTCAATTTCTTTACAGATTAAACAAGGTGGAGACTTTACTTTTTATTTGACATGTGCTGAAAGATGTGAGCTATGGCTTGAAACAGTGAACGACTTAAACCCGAGCATGGATTTAGACCAAACTATTCTAGTGCAGTTAAAGGAGTCGACTAAAGATTGGAACAGGTACAACAGACAACTTCCTCAAAATCACGTAACACTTAAGGCTTATTGTTTCCGCACCTTACTTTGTAATCTAAAGTGAAAACGAATGAAATCGAGAGTGCATTACATAAAGAAGTTTTGATTCCTACTTTTTCTGCCTGATTCCATAGAAATGACCAAGGATTACAAAAACTAATAAATAAAAACGTTATCGCACTCCTAAGCGAGAAATTTCCTTCCTGTTAAATTCCCCAGGTTTCCTCCGATTGCTCGACTCTAAACGATAGTTTGCAATCGCAGTTTGGCTGCTACCTAGTCTGAGAATTGAAAACCTTCGTGTCAAGCATCGTAAAACTAAAACCAATGTAATCACAGCGGACTATCAAAAAAAGGGCGGTACTTACTAGGAACTTAAAAGAATTCAACGTAGAGCGGTAAAAACTGATGCACAGAAAGACGCAAGTGCCCAAGCTGTCAATAGATTAAACATTTTATTGGTTGATTGAAAAGAGATTCAAGTTTCTTGAGTAAGCACAGAGCGAACTAAGGTTAAGAAAGGAGAAACGAAGTAAAACAAAAAACATTCCAATCCTGGATTATTCTAAGAACCAACTGAAAATTGTTTTTGGAAGAAAAGAGACTTATTTAGGTCTTCATTTTTTATTGCTCTCCAATAGCCGCCCAATCGATCAAAGCTCCGGTTTTGGGTATCTCTCTGAGTGCTATTTTTACAAAATGGAAGTTTTCATGTCAAACGATTTTTCCTCTCACGACCATTTGGCTGTCGGAGTGATGTTACCCAATGGAACAGAACAAAAACCGATGTCTGGCAACAACTTGTACTGGATGAAACCAGGTATAGCCCTGACATTAACATTTGTAACTTTGAATTCGAAAATAAATATATCTTATTACAGAAATTATGTTTTCTTTTTAATTGTACATACACGTACACGTTTTAACGAGAACTTCTGTACTCCTAGGTGTCACGTGTTTAAATAAAGGATTGATTGATTGATTGATTGATTATTATTCAATGACAACTCCATTAACATTAACTACATAAATTGGCATTTAATAGAAACATAACCAGTATTGAGCGAAATATACAAAAATCCGGCGCTCGTACCTTACAAAAGAGGGCGATCGCTCAAAGACATACTCGTAAGGGCCAAACTTTGAATAGGCTATTCTAAACACGCGCTGGGGAGTTGTGTAGGCCTGTCAACCCCCTTTTTACATTGTTTACATCAGAATTTTCTTGAAGAACTTTGGTAGCAAACCATTTTCCATGATCGATTGCCGGATCAAGGGTGTGATAATTCCCGCATCTCACACAGTCTCTCATTCGCCGTACAAGATCTTTTCGTTTACCGCGTAATTTTAAGCCCCTACATTTTAACCACCGTTTTAGCCAGTCTACAGTGTATTCTTCTGGTTCTCTTCCAAATTTGGAGCCAGGAACGCCGTCCTCTTCGGTCAGAACTGTAAGGGAATAAGCGAACTACTCGCCATTTCCCTTGTAGCTCTCAAAGAAGTGGAGTTTGTTTGTCTGAGTCACGCGGGGGGTCTAAAATTTCATGACGTCATTAGTATAAAGCGCTAAAACCTGTTTAACCGTTCCTCTGGAGTACAAATACCGCGTGATATTTGTACTCTTCTTTGGCCTTATTTGTACTCTACGGAGTGTAGTTGGATAATAATTGAGTTTGTTATTTCAGTCTACTGCAGCAGATTATCTTGACGATCACGAGGGCTCCTATCCTAACAACACACTAATGCATTTCCCTCTCAACTTTCTCAGGTGAAACTACGTTAGAAATACAGCTTAGCGATCCAAGCGAGGATACTTTCACAGAAGTTGGTTCTAACTTCACTGTCACTGGTTAGTTGGTTGTTGTTTTCGCTAGAGTAATCGTTATAATCAGTTCCATTACCGACCCACGTCATTATCTTCTCCAACGGCGCAGACCTCATGTTCATGATGGCATATGAAGACATGGTTAGGTTCAAATTAAAACTGGAGTAATTTCCTGTTTAGGTTAACATTACTCTTTATAGATCACGGAGAATTTGAAACTTTCACCAAACTATTTTATAAAAGACAGCTAGGGAATATACAAAGTTTTTTTATAAATTCGTGTGCAAAAAGCTGTTTTTCTCTTCATTGGAACTTTTGTTTTCTATTTTCTTTTTGCTGTGGCCATAATGGTTTTCTTGAAGTCCTGGGCCAGGTTATTCAAAGCTGGGTGAAGGTAACCCAGGGTTAGTGTGAAATCTGATCTCAGATCTGAAAGCTTTAAATGAAAATGCAGAATAATTCTTTTTGTCTAGAATTTGATGACTGGATTCCTAAAAAGAATAGAGAAAATTATCCCGGAAAGGCTCGTGCAATAAGGAATAAAGAAACTCGATTAAAATTTAAACTTGTGCGAATGTTAATCGGCCTTCGAACAACTGAGCCCCTATTTTTATTTTCATCCATACCTATCAGGTAGTACCTATGTCAAACACCTTCATCAAGCCAAGTAATGCATTCTGACCTGTATTCTATTGTCTTCATACCTAAGGTTCTTACAAATACTGTTGTCATGGAGTTTTCTGCCCGAGTTGTAAGCTGGTTCTCCGTCTACTTGTGCTCAATGAGGAATTCCTCTTAAATTCTTCATTGTCGATGACATGCGAGGAAATCTTGTTCCAATTTAAGATTGAAGTAGCTGTTGATCCTGGGGTCTACGAAATTCTTGTAAGGAATTCAGCGATATACTTTTCTGTTATTAAGACCCTCAAATATTGAAAATTTAAATAATTTAATGTGGATTAAGATACAGAGTTACGATCGTTGACTCCAACTCTTACGTAAATTTAAACTTACAGGCCAACTACTCTCTGGTAGAGAACGATAGAGATCTGTCACCGATGGAGAAACCTCTTGCAAATGTTACTGTTGAAGGTATGATCTTCTGTAGTTCTTCAAAATAGGATACCCATATAGAAACTTCCCTTCCGTCTCCGCCGCAGGGGAAAGCTACCCGTAACTGAACGCACTCTTGTCTTTGAGATGATTAAAAATACAAAACAAAACAAAAAAAAAACACATGGAAGAGGAAGCTAGAAAACGAAAGGAAGGATGAAGATTAGAAAGGGTCAGGAAAAGCTTGAAATTATACTTTTACGCTCCCAATGATTCTACCAGATTAATAGAAACATTTCTTTTTTGCGCGTGAATTTCGGCTTTTACAGAGAGTGATGAATACATACCTGGGTCTAGCTCAACTTGGTAGGGTGGGTGAAAGGGGTCGGTGGGTCTGGTAGGGTGGGGTGGGTGAAAGTGGTCGGTGGGTCCGGTTTGATTCTGATCCTGACTATGTCCTCACGTAAGGTTTAAGAGTTGGGAGCTTAATAACCTAGTTTTAGGTCATGATCTTCTGGCTAAACATAATACTAGCTAACTGATAAGTCACAAGAATGTCTGATCTTTTTTCCCCTCTTTTTTGTTTTTGCATTTGGTTGTTTTTCGCTTTCCTTAGCCGCTGTATTGGTAAACTGTACCTCACCCAATAGCCTTTGCAACTGGACGACAAATGCAACTGAAGGGAACATAAGGAATGGAGGAGGTATTTCAGGAAGGGATTGCGATTCTTTGTAGTAATTAACTGTAAAAAAAGCGTTTTTTGTTTTTTTAATAAGTGAAAACGCAGAATTCCTTTTGAAACGTTTGTCGCTTGGAAAATACTGAAAAGAAAAAGCGGAGATGAGATTGAATGGAGGGATGGTCCCAGAAAAGGCATTGGGATAGGTTATTGCTTGAAAGTTACTAGCAGACGGCCTCGAGAAAGCTGTTTTTTCTAGAGACGTCTGCAAAGGTCTTTCAGAGACCGAGTGGGGGCGAAGTTTCAAATGCTAGTATTCCAAATGGTTTATACGTTTCGTAAGTATAATACAAGGGGAAATTTTTGTAATTTGCTTTGTTCTTTTTTTTTTTTAAACAGTGTTTCATTTTAGGAGTAGAAGGAATGGAGACGGAAAAAATTTTTGGCTACAAAGTACTCCATTACCATGGAAACAAGCGTATTCCAAAGTACCAACATGTCTTCAGTTCAAGTATAATACTTCATCAACCAACAGGTCCTATTTCCATTTAAAAGTGTTTGTGATACGACCGAACGGGATGGAACTGCCCCTTTGGTCGATAAAAGTTGAGCAAGGAAACAAGTCGACATCCGCCCAAGTTTCTTGGGAATCAGAACAAAACATTACGGTAAAAACAAATCATTTTTTGCTGTATATTTATATGCGCTTCAACATTTGATAATTTATTGCTTTAACAAATTCAATCTAGAGCTGTAAAAAATAAGTTTGGTTTCATTATTACTTTTCATTCTCCGATATGAGGAGAACTCAAAGGTCCTTATGATCTGTTTGAATACATATTCATGAAATTTGATGAAGAAAATCTGTTTCATAATCAAGATGTTCTTTGCTGAAGGGGTTCTTTATTCTCGTGACCTTATTTTCTGATTCAGCAGTGGTTCTGTGAGCCGGAGAAATCAGATGCTAGTCTCTTTTAGAGGTTATTATATATAGTTAAGGCTAGTTTATAACTTAGATCTAGCGAGTCATTTCAAACATGTTCTTTTTTAATCAATAGATTCGGTTTGAAGGCATGGTACTCGAAAGGGGACAAATGACGATATATGATGTGATTGTAAAAACGTTGGAATGCCAGCTACAACCTATAAATGCAACAGTAGGTGCGTAATCTACTGAAAACAACATAATAATTGACTCATTTTTTGTCGTAATGTGTCATGAATTACCCTTAATTTTTTAGGCCTCTTTTTTGAAAAGGCCTTAATCGCAGCCTACTTGTGAAGATCTCTTTTTTACTGACAGGTGTCAGTGAGCGGGGTCTGGTGGGGGGATGGGTAAGGCTAGGTGGATAATAAATTTCACATTCAATTTATATTTCCATAAAATGTACGGTAGTTGTCCACCGAGATTGATCATGATAAAAGAACAGTCAATCATTTGTCTCATAAAAAAGAATCTGTTACAATAAATAATGCATCCTCGGAGACTCAGGGACTGTGAGTCCTAAATCGACTCACATCCCCTGGGTCTCTGAGGATGTAAACAATGAAGATCGAATTGTCCTAATGGCTACGGGATTAAACGCACCATGAGCAGCCAACCAACATGATCAACATGCTTCATGCAGCGACGCGCTTTCGTGCGTATACCTCCTTGTTGGACGCGCAATGTCGCAGCAGAGAATATATCATATTTTAGGAACAAGTGACGTTTCATCCACTTCATGTAATCTGTAGAAGCACAAACAAAAACAACGTTTTACATCATTAAGTTCGTTTGCCTAAGAGATTATTAAGTGTTTAATGATTTTTGGTTTGCCCCCAAGATAACATTTCACTTTACTGTACTTGTTTTAGAAAGGACACACTGTTACCATGATTTACGACAAGTCAAGTTTTGTAATAAATGTATTGACTCTAAGAAGCTTTGTGATGGAACCAAAGACTGTGCAGATGGTAGTGATGAGTTACAGCATTGCAGTAAGTGCACATACGCGTGTCTTAAATGAAGCAGCAAAAATTACGAATCATAAGATATTCATCAAGATGTGGGTGACGTCTAAGACTTGAGTCAAACCTTTCAAATCATCTTTCGAGGTACCCTTTTGTCCCTTTTCCGCGCCCCTGCATCTTCTTACTCATGGTGTGGCTCAACTTAATTGTAGGCTGGTCGGCTCTTGTGTCCTTTCTCTACCTGTTACGAAAAATAAGGCTGCGTGACATGCATGACCTTCTGGAAGGTTCGCGAAAGGTCATGGTTCGTGTATTTTCATACATGATGTAATCGTTCTAAAAGCGGTCTATTTTGCAATGTTGCTATAATTAGATCCTTCCTAGAAATTCTAGAATTTTATCGCGCAAGTGTATAAGTAGGATAGGTTAGGCGAAGTTTTAACTGAGTTTTCACAAGCGAAGAGAGTTAGTCGTGATCAGTCGTAATCAGTCAAGCGTGACTAGGCAGTGTTTGTTGAACTTGGCGGGGGCCGTGAGTATTTTCAAGTTAATTGAAGTTGGCGGAGGCCGTGCGTATTTTCAAGTTGCTTAGAGTTGGTAGAGGCCGTGTAAATATATCTTATTAACCAAGCGCGAGGGCAGTACTGGGAGAATATCGGCCCGAGGTCTTGACAGTACGGACCGAGCGCAGCGAAGTCCGAACAAAAAAGACCGAGGGCCGATATTCTTCCAGTACGGTCCCGAGCAAGCTTGGTTAATAAGAGATTTATTATACGACTTAAGTTCAAAGGGACACAAGTGCGGTATCATTCGGGACCATTCGGGACAGTGCCCGGTCCAATACTGAGAGAACATTGACCGGCAAAAGAGCATTTTGATTGGTTCATTTTAGTTATTGGCCCTCTGACTGCCCGAGTCGTGTAATAAGTACGTTTACTGAGTTACGTGCTAGCGTAAAGTTTATCAAGCGGAAACTAAGTTCATTTTGGAATAAATCTTCTTGTTGCTGTTACGACAACCCTGCGTTCTGTTTAGACTTCAAATCACCTGCCACTAAAGCATCGAACTCGTAACACTACTCTAAAGCCTGACACTGTCTTTGCATTTCTCTTTGATGCTGACTCACACTGGCTTGTTCATCTTCTTCATACAGAACCACTGATGCTCTTTTTTGGTTTCAATTTTGCCTAGTAGCTTTAAACATTTGTCACAGAGCCAAAACAAGTTTTCAAATTGCTGAACTTCCACAAAAATTAGGGGTGATTCGACAGGTTTTTTTTGGCTAGAAAATAACCAAAAAAAACGTATCCAACAATTACGGGGAATCTTCCTGATGGCAACATTTGTCATCAACTAATATATTATTTCAACTAACTTATTTATTTCCAAGAGTGAACTTGTAATAAGATGTCTTTATCGCCAACAAAAATTCATAACACTCATGGTCGGGTTATAACCATATGATGCAGGTTTCATTTTTGTGAAATTTTTGTAAAAAATTTTTGTGAAGTTATAAAACCTAGAAATTAAACAGAATCATAAAAATGTCTTCGGAAGGACAGCAGTTTCCCAACCAAATATGTCCTAATACGTAGTCTTAATTATGCAGAATTAAGGGAGAAAAAACAATTCCAGTGTTTGAACGGCAGTTTCATTCCGTGGTCAAAAACTTGTCTGGAATCTGATGATTGTCAGGATGACACTCACAAGCCATCAATTTGCGGTGAGTAAGATTTCGCCCTCTTTCCATATTGTAAGATTTGCATCATAGTATAATTTTTTTTTGGGGGGGGGAGGGGGGGGGTTTCTAAATGTTCCCCGCCGTCCAGAATATTGGGCCCTCTGAGAGCATTTTATCTTCAAGTTATCAAATCTTTTCACTTCTCCTCGGTAAAAGGCAACTAGCCTTTTTGTCAAAATGGGAGCTTGATTTTCCCAAACGTTCCGTTGCGTACCGAACTTTAACCACAGATTTCGCGCTTGGATTTGAATCTTTTGGTGGCCTGCTATTAATCAAGGCACCATATGGCCGAGAAGTTAGGCCTGTCCAAAACTAAGTATCTAACTACCTAAGTATCTCTTGATTATCTAAGTAAACCAAAAAACTGGTTTACTCAGATAATCAGAACTGATAACTTATACTCGTGCTGAAGAAATCTTATTCTAAAATAATTCTCCACAGAATCTTACGAGTGCCCTCTCAACGACTTGAGCTGCAAGAATCCAGGTGATGAATCAGATTTTCGTCTTTCGTTTTCATTATTATGGTTAACACGGTCAGTTATGACTGGTATATGCAGCTGTCCTTTTTTACATACAGCTGTGCTATTTATGCTATTCATTACACTCTTCTGGTAACTGTAAAATTGCCATCAAAAGCCAAGAAATAATGACAGATAAGATCTTTCAAAACAACAAGGATAGAAAAAAAGATTTGGGTTCGACCCAATTGCTACTGACTCTGAAGTCAAGAGGGCTCTCACTTTGTCTATCGATGGTTGCGTTATTTATTATAGTCTTCAACACTGTGATAATGACTCACGTGCAACTTTACAGCAACGTAACGACTCGATGTTTATGACAAAGTTAGGGGTTGAAAGTTCTTTGGGTTTATCATTACCTCTTAGGTTTTTCTTTTCTTTTTTATCGAACTAGCAACTTGTGACCACCTTCATGTTCAAAGTCGTTTCTTGCATGACTAAAACTTATTCAGAATACTATGACGCAATCCTCTAGGGACACTTAATTAAAACATTATATGAATGTTACGTTACCTCTCTCAACTAAACCCCTACCACCATACCGATTACGTTGCAATTTCCTTTCAACAACAAAAAGCCAGTCTTATGAAACACAGCATCATTTGGCAAGTGAGTAAAATATCCTTTAATGGAAATTTGAACAATTTAGCAAACGTAACAAACTTGACAATGACAGATACTGAGAATCAGGACAGAGGCGACCGCGTAACGTACAACAATCCACTCACATAATATGAATTTCTGTAAGGTGATTATAGATATAAAGGCTAACAGGAAAACATTTCCCTTAGAAATTTTCCATACGTCTAGGAGAAAAGGGAGGGAAGGGAGGGTTGCGGTCACCGGAATCCCCGTCCTTTTTTCCTCCCTCCCCCCCCCCCCCCCGCAACCCCACGCAGCTCAGTCCAGTGGACTCGTGATTCAAATTTCAATGGTATTTTACTCCCGCACAGGACTTAGGTTGTGATGCTCTTTTCTTAGGCTTCAGCATTTTCAGCATGATTTTATCACGAATATACTTTTTTATTTTCAGGGAACCCGGGGGACTCTTCTAAGAGAACGAAATGTGTTTGGAAAGGAGATAAAGAATGGCGAATAAGCTGGAACTTAAGAAAAAGGATTTCGAGTCATGATGGATTTCAAGAAAGGCGAAGAAGCAGGAACTTTGGAAAAAGGATTTCGACTCATGATAGATTTCAAGCCAAAAATCCTGGTGAGATAAATGAAAATTCCCAGTAATTTTCCCCACATTAATTACTTAATTAGAGTTAACGGTCGGGAAGCAGTAATAAAAAGGAGACAATTTTTTAAGCTAAATCTTGATACATTTTATTTTCCAACAGGGAACTTTATTTATTTCATTGGGGCTAATTCAACGAGAAATATCTCTACAGACTTAATAAAGCCTTCAAACAGCTGGAAGTGTATGCGCTTTTGGTATTACATTCGCAAGAACCTGAAAACCTCGTCTTTATCTTATAAAATTGAAGTTTTACTTTTGAATTTTTGCCCAAATACAACAAAGATGTCGAAGGAGCTTCTCTCGATTTCAGACAACAGGGCTAACCAATGGATTTTTGTACAGCTTCCTCTTGCACTGGATAAAGACAGTGATGCTCCATTCAAAGTCAGTAGCATTTTTGTAAAATAATCATGAGATTCACCATCTGCTGTCACTCTTTTGTGACTGTCACTGCCACAGTCACTATCAGTTACTATCATCGCCTGTTGCTATCATTGTCAATGTCACTGTCAATGTCATTTTCATTGGCTGTCCCTGTTATTGGCACTGTCACTGTCATTGTCACCGTCGTTGCTTCTGTTTCTGCCCCCCACCTTTGTCTCTTCCTCCGTCTCTCTCCTCGTCACTGCCATTATATATTACTATTGTTGTCACTGTCACCGTCTACGTCTCTATCTTTGCCTCTGTCCTTATCAGTGTCACTGTTAATGTCACTATTATTGTCATCGTCTTTGTATCTGCACCTGTCTCTATCTGTCACCATCACTAGATGCAGGTAGACACTGTAAGACCCGACAGAGCACAATGACCCGGCCAGCGCGTAAACTCAGACCTCCAATCCAATCCAAAATCAAGCGTACTGGCCATTAGGCCATTACGTCTTCTAAGGGAGAGGGAAAGGTGCAGACTATAAATTTCCGTAAGGTGATCGTATTCATATTTGGACAGATTGTGGTAAGCCGTCGTTTCGAGTAATACTACATCAGTAGGTGTATGTTTGCTGAACAGATGTAGAAAAAATCATATAAAATATTCAAGGTGTTTTTCTTTATAGATTTCCTTCAGGGGAACAGTACAATCCAGCGGAAACGTAAAATTTGCGATTGATGGTGTCTCACTTTCGCCGGAAAAATGCGAAAAAATACCATTCACTAGCAAACAGAGTAGGATCTGTTTTTTAAAAGTTTGTCATTGATTTGTCTTTTTTTCAGTATTTGTTTTACTTTCACAAATCTATTGTTTGTTTTTGTTGTTGTTGTTGTTGTTGTTTTCATCAGATGGCTGTGACAATTGTGAAAAACTTGAACACTGGAACAGTACCAGTGGTAACGCGACGTGGAGACTCGTCTCTTCCTCCGAAGTTAAAACACTACTGGAAAATGTAAAAGGGAGTTCACCGCGGAACCAACTCAGTGGTAATTGTTTCTTATCATGAATACGAAGGCTGGTTATAAGCACTCCTACTCACAAGCCCTTCAAAGGTTAGATCTACCTCGAGAAACCAAAGAAATAATTTGGATATATCAACAAAGTTGAAATGGTAAATTGGCCACCGTAACGATTACAAAAGTTGACGTTTCGAGCGTTAGCCCTTCGTCGGAGCGAATAGAGGAATTATGGGTTGTGTGTGCTTTTAAAGGCAGAAAATGGAGCTACGTTATTGGTGGGAACATGGCAACGAGAAAAACATGAATAAATTAGTGGAATGAAAAGCGTTCGTTGATCCCTGTGGGATTTAGACTGCCGGTTTGAAAGATGAGCTTTTGTTCAAGATTTTTACGGCTTTCCGTGCCCCCTAAGTGCAAGGAAAGACCGTAGATTGCCATATGTTGCTTAGAATGATTAGGTAAATTAAAATGTCTAGCGACTGGTTTCGATGTGTCCTTGTCATTCCTTTCCACGTCTCGAAGGTGTTCTCGGAATCGGTCACCTAGTCTTCTGCCTGTTTCGCCGATGTATATCTTTTTGCAATAAGTGCAAGTTATGCAATAGATTACATTGGCGGAGGTGCACGTGAAGTGATCGGTGATCTTAATGGATCGTTTAGGTCCCGATATTTTATCAATGTTGTGAATGAAAGGACACGTTTTGCATCGTGCACGAGAGCATTTAAAAGTGCCTGGTTGGTCATTAGTCTGAAAAGAACTTCTGACCAAAAAATTGCCTATGTTTTTGTCGCGTTTGAATGAAATGAACGGAGGCTGCGAAAAGATAGTGCTTGTCTCTGGATCGTTTTGAAGTAATTTAAAGTTTTTAAGAATGATGGATTTAACTGAGTGGTTTTGAGGGTGAAACGTGAGAGTGAATGGAATGCGGTCGGAATCTTCCTT